>NW_028258368.1:7831821-8136343 GCF_053883595.1 Heterocephalus glaber
GTACATGTAGATGTATTTCTCTCATAGTAAAATATGGAACTTGAGACTTAAAAATAATTCTATTTGTTTTTAAATTGCACTAAACCATAAATCTCCCTTCATGTCTACCAAGTTAGCTAAAGAAGGTTCAAATATTATTTTATACTATGCAGTATTATATACAGATGATTAGATTGGCTGCTAATGTAAAAGAAAAACTTTGAGGAGCTAAGATGAATTCTATTATTAGTCATTGTTTCATTTCAGGTCAGTGTTATTGCTGGATTGTTCCTATGTTCAAGACCATTACTGAAATAAAACTATGATCTTTTTTTGGCCAAGGATTTTGGAAACTACTTTGTTATATGTGGTGACTGTAATAAATAAATAATTCCTCTGATATTAATGATATTAACATTTCATGTAACTCATTCATTAAGCTCTCAAGTGCATGCTCAAAGTGATTATAATTCAGCACATAGTCACTTAGTATGAAACACGCCTCCTATAGCACTATATCCACTTTAAAATTGATAGCACCATCAGGTCTACAAGGTCTTGAGAAGAATTTCATTTTCTTACTAGTCTAAAGTGATTGTGCTATGTTCCCTGACCTTCAAAAGCTTTTTGTCATTTTTCTGTCATGTAGCTTAGTGGTTCTTTCCTCCATCTATTTCGTTTAAATATGTGCTGTGTGAGTAAATCCAATAAACTAAGTAGCCATTTAGTTAAGACCCTCATGGGGTCAGAGCCCCAGGGAACATTTCAAGGCACTGATGTTCCTTCTTCAACTCTTATTTCCTAGACCATTGATCATCTTCTATCAGCTCTTTGAAACAGATCCTCTCACTTCTTACTCTTAATCCCCTGTGTTGAAAGGAACCTTGGGCCTCCACTGGGGATGAACAAAGGGAGGGGAAACTCCTCCTCATGCTAATAGGCTAGCACTGTCCCAGGGAGAGATGCGTCCTGGGCATAGCCTTACTCCTTGAAAGTGAGTGTTGTGGTCAGGGTTTGCAAGGGAAATAGATTTAATACAGGACACATAATTTATAGAATTATTTTATAATAGTTACCCAAAAAGTCAAATGCAGAGGAGTGCAAAAGATTTGCGATACACTGGAGGTCCAAAGAATCCAGCCAAGTCCTGGATCCCATGGCAACGTCCCACATAAGTCCAGCTGAAGGCCTAAAGTCCAAGGCAGTGTTCTCCATGTGTGCAGCCAGTGGCCTAGAGTCCACAGCAATGTCTCATGCTTGTCCATATAGAGGATCAGCACCCGGAAGACCCACAGGCCAATGGTAGAAGCCAGAAAACCTGTGCCGGTGGGATCAAGGATTTGTGCCACCAGGCTGACGGATCTACACTGGAGCCAGATAGTGACACTCACAGTGAAGATCAGAGCTCCCCTGATGAGAACAGCAGCCATTCCCACTAGACAGTGAGGCCTCGAGCTCCACCTCTGAGGAGAGAACAGCCAACTTTGCATCAGGAAAACCAACCGCAGCAAGCTTCTCCTAGAAAATCAACAGGCCCAGTCTGTCGCAGCCCCAGCCAGTTCTCTTTTTATGTCATTGGCAACAGTCCTCAGGTGGGTCTTCCACACCCAGAACCACACTGATTCAGTTCAGCTGGTCGTTCCAGGTTGACCCTTAGTTAATCCAGCACAGCGGGTATATGTGTGCGGGGAATTCTCTTTATCAGCTGTGTTTCCCAGGACCTATGGATGCTTTGCTTGTAAACAAATTTCTCCTCTCTTGCAATGATAAAAAAGAAGTTCTCTGGGGCTTTTCACCATTTTTCCTACTATTATTGCTCTCCTGACTGGAAAGTTGGGGTTGAGGAAGATGGTCAAGGGAAACCCACGGCCTTGTAAGCAGGAGGTGCTAAATACAGTGGAATATAAATGAAGGAATGAGGAGAAAGGTGGAATTTAAAAAATTTGTCCAATCAAAATGCAGTATGGCATTTGATATGTGCTTTCCATTGCAGTTTTTAGGTACAAGAGTTCCACAATAAATTAAACAAAAGGTTTTAACTTGAAAACAGGATTTTGGGGGTGAAACAAAGCCAGAAAACACTGAGTTAAACAATGAAAGAAAGAATGGCTTTTTAAATTTTAGGACCTTTTGCAATTTAATGCTCTGTGAGGTGGCCACAGTGTGCAGTGCTTCTCTAACTTCATTCTAGAACTTGTTTCTTCTAGTTGAGAAAGTTTAGCCTTTAATTCACAGAAAAATTGATGTCTTAAACTGACTGGATCAGAAGTTTTAGCTTTTCTCATATAGCTTGATGTGACTGGGCCAATGTCACTGCCCTAAGAGAAAAGGGCCAGCCACTCAGGGGCCCCAGTTTTAATTTTTTATAAGAGCAGTGTGTGTGTGAGTGTGTGTGTGAGTGTGTGTGTGAGTGTGTGCGTGATGGACACATCTACCAAGTTGATTTTTAAATTTTTTTTACATTAAAGATCTATTTTTTGGGCAATAAGCATTGTAATACTGTTTCATTGCAGAGAAAGATCATATGAGGGGAGAGCTCAGATGACAAACTGTAATGAGGTTTCAAAAAGGGAAGACAAGCAAAAATACAATTTGAAGTTGTATAGGGATAGGTGAAGCCTCTTTCTTTACTCCTTGCCGGATAACAGAGCCTGAGAGAAGAAAATGAAATTCAAATTGTCCAGCAAGAGTAGCAGGTGCCCTGGGGAAGGAAGCTGAGCAGGATGTCTGCTTGTGCTAAACCGCCTATCAGAGACCAATGCCTGTGGTACCTCAGCTGTAATTTATTCCTGTGTTTTTCAACTTAGTAAATATATTTTCCAATGGTGATGGATTCTTACTTAAATATGCATTTTAAGAGGTTTGGTCATGTCCACTTGTAAGTTCAACACAGACAAACAACTAATGCATGCATTAATCCACTCAGTGTCAGCACCAATAGGTGGTTAAGGATACATTATAGCACATGGGAAAACTTCTAATGTTAAGTGCAAAATATGTAAACAAGCATATATATACATATATATATACTGTATAGCTATCAAAATTATAAAAATAAATGCAATAAACTTTGAATAGTGATTATTTTAGGTGTAATAAATAATACTGGAAATCTTGCAGCCAAGTGGCATCCAACAGGAAGGCAGGGATCTTCAATAGGAGAAGTGGAACATCCTACCTTAGTAACAGTTCATGTGTGATAAGTTTGAGGCAGTCGGTTGTGAGCCATGGTTGAGAGAAGTGTGTTTTAAAGTGTCCTGTAAATTATGGATCACCAACAGTGCATTCACTGGTGTTGGGCAATGGTGCCACTTCAGGTTTCAGCTTTTTGAGAAATGTCATCGTGAGAGATGAAACTCGGGCCTATGGTTATGAAATGTTGTGTGTAGAAAAAGACTTGAGAAATGGGCAGTTTTGTCCTCCATCATAACAGCACTTGATGTCAAACATTGCTTTTGGTACAGCAATTATTGTCAAATAAAAACATTTCCTCATCCACCTTATTCACAGGATCTGGACCGTGCCACTTCTGGCTCTTCCCTGAAGTCAAAATGATCATGAAAGGTAAAATTTGAATCAATCCAGGCAGACATGACAGTGCAACTGTGGACCCTCATAAAAGAGTACTTCCAGAACTGCTTCAGAAAGTGGCAAGAATGATGGGATAAGTGCATTTGAAGCATGGGGGAATGTTTTGAGGGGAATTCATGGCAATGTGGGTTTTACCATAATCAATAATTAAAGTTTATTCAATCATTGTAGTTTCTGATCATACCTCATATAATTATAGGTAATTTTTCTTCTCTAAAAAAATTTTAATGTGGATCCACAACTTATATCGTTTTTAATGATCTAGCTTCATTGTCAAATGTGATTTTGTTATTGAGGAGCCATTATTTTAAACTTGAGTTTCTCATTTCAAGTTTTCTAATGAGACAAATTGGAAAGAAAAAATAGATGGATAGATGTGCACTTTTAAAACAAATTATGGTCAAATTTCCAGGAAATCTCTGTCTTGTTGATTACTAGATAATTAAAAAGACAATAAAGTCTGCTTCACTCTGAGTTATAGCAGATGGCTTTATTACAAAGAAGGAATCTGTTTTAAATTAACTTCTAATAACAATTTTCCTTCATCTTCAAAAGGGATGTAATACCTTCACTCTCTGAAGTGAGCTACACATTCTCTTCAAGGCTATTTGTTGTTTTTCTTTCTGATGCAGACTGGCAATCAAATTTTCACCAACCTTAGAAAAAAATTTCAAAGTGTATTTTTCTTACATCTTTACTCAATTGTTGATACAAGAAGACAAATCTGTTCCTGGATAATAAGAGAATGTTTCTTCTTTTATAGTCAATTTTAGAAATTAGGTCAATATTGAACTCAAAATTAATATAATACAAATGTCTACATTATCTCCCAAGATACATACTGGGACTAATTTCTGGTCATGTTCAAGTCATCAGGTGGTTGATGAAGAGAGATGCACAAGTAACCAGCATTCCCCACGACCAAAAAATGGTACTAGAAAGTTAAGTTACTCCCAATAAATCAAAGACCTGTTTTTCTAGGGATCCTAAATTTAATACTTTGACTGTCAGTATTGTTACTTTTACCATAGAACCTACTCTGCCAAACAAAAGGTAGCTATGTGTTATTGCAGTGTAAGATAGTAGAAAACGACCAGGTAGTTAATCTTACAGCTTAATACTATAATCACGCACTTCCGGCTCAGTCAGCATTTCCCCCAATCTGATCATTCATCTGTGCATCCATCTCAACTAGGTATGGCCCAGAGCTACTTCATAAATTATTTGTATGATATGAAACTTTGATGTATGAAACAGATAGGATTTCTCTTTTTTAGAAAAAACTGTAGGAAGGAAACATGTGGCTAAAATCTGGAACTGAAACTACCTATTTTCTTGTTTATACCATTGTGGAAATGGGGATTTGTAACAAATTAGAAAAATCCACATTCCATTACCCACTTTCTTTGGCTTCTATATTCACTGGAATAAGAATTTCACTTCTTGGTTCCCCTTTTTTCTTTCACAGTGTATGGACAATTCTGCAGTTGAAATACTGAAAGATCTTTTGCTGAAAGCTCTCTAAACACAACATATTTTCTTATTTTATTTCCAATCACAAATTTCATGTAAGTTCTCTAATATTTCCCTCCTATTAGTATATTCTAGTGATCTCTATCCAAAGAAATAAATAGTGTTAGTGCCAGGTGCTCTGTGCTTATGAGCAGAGATGAATGCATTTACATTTGTAAATATCCACTTGTGAAATATCATTGCTCTTTTTTTAAACATCCATGTTTGCAGAGCTATCAACCATTCCAGAGCAATCTGTCTTGCTTGTCTGTGCTCAACTGCTAAAATGCATCTTGATCTCCGCCTTATTCCCCAAAGCCATGACTCCAGCATAAAAACAGATCTTTATTACTAATTGATCTGGTATTGTCCTGTCTCCAAAGCACAGGATGCAGAGACCACAGTTCTCAAGAAAGAAAAGTAGTAATTGAATATTTTATTTAAATGCAAAATCACACTTTCCACTCTTTTCCCAATGATGGTGGGATGAGGATTTCTGAAAGGCCAGATCTAAAATTTATTATTCTAATAGGAATCATGGTACTTTTACTTTCTTTGTTCTAAGTAAAGGAGACACTCAAATACGTATTTTCCACTTCCAGTTTCATATTTTCCAAATATTTTTCAAGAGTTACTTCTACTACTTTGGACTTAGAATACTTTTTCTCAGAGTTCACAGATTGCAAGATTAAATAAATAATACTTTCTCTGGTCAGCTTATGAGATGAGCTAGGCTTTTGTTTTTAACAAAAACAAAAAGTTTATTTTGGTTCATAGTTTTACAAGTTGAAGTCTATGATTAGTTGGCTCCATTGCTTTGGACCCATGGTGAGGGAATGCAATATGGCGGGAGCACATGGTAGAATATTATGGCTTTCTCCTCCATTGAGCTCATGCTGCTGCTTCCTTTCTGCCATGCCCTTTTGCCATGCTGCCCTGCCTTGGAGTCAACTGACTAACAAATTGGGCGCCAAAATAAAAGTTTCCTTCTTTAAGTTGTGGGAGTATAGTATTTTGTCCCAACAATGAGAAAGTAACTAAGACATGGAGCAGAATCACTCACCTCATGGCCAAGAAGAAAAAAGATTTAAAAAAAACTTATGCTCTAACTTTTGTATATTGTGGATAATTGCTCAGTAGCTTAAAATCACTTTTTTTGTTCCATTAACATGTTAGAAAACAAACAAATCTAACTGAATAGTTTTCCCCTAGGCTGTTTATACTAAGTTAATAATCTATTAATAATATGTAATGGGAGTTAACACTGAAACAGAAAAACATACATTATCTTGACAAATTACCCTCAGGGTCTGATAAGGCTTAACTAATTATTTATGTACAGCAAAGAGCAATCTGGTAAACAAGCACAACAAGGCTTGCTCAACAGGCTTAAATTTGGTTTCAATTCATGTCATACCTTCTAAGAATGACCCACAAAATTATACTGTGACTTACTAAAAAAAACTCCACCATGTTTTGATTTAACCGAGGTTTGGAGAAAGTGTTTAAACAATCAGCAGGACAAAAGAATTAACAATAAATATCTCACATTAAAATGTTATAGGTCTGTTGCATGCTTTCATTTAGTTTAGAATTATTTACTTTAACACCAAAGTCAGGCTGTCTGAGATACTTTAACTCTTAAAAAAAAGGATTAAGGCATTGGTTTAGGTAATTTGAAACAATCCCATCTGAACCTTTTATTTTGCCCGTGAAAAAGCTGAGGTTCTGACATTCTGGCTGCAAGGTCACCCAGGTGATCACCTTGACCCATCTCACAGGCCAAGCTTCCAGTGTCTGAACCTTTGGGAGATACAATGAGCAGATCTCTTTGGGTGGGAGAAGGTATGCATTCGTAAGGATTGCATAGTTCTATTTTTGAATGGACAGCAGCCACACAGGTGCTTGTTAAAACTATTCTTAAAACTTGGCAAATTGATATGTTCTTCTCTGTGCATATTTTTTGATTTTTTAAAAGGAAAAGGACACACTATTAACCATATGCGTAATTATATCCTTCCCTGCCTACCAAAAGATAACAGTAAGCCCGTTAACCACGTTGGGCCCTCCCAGAGTCAGCACAGCATTCCTAGCTTTCTCTACCAGATACTAGGGTAAAAAGGGCAGAATTGGAAAGCTGTGAGTTTTTTTTTCCAGGTTTCAAGTTAATTATCCATATGATGATGTTATTATTTTACTTGAAGTGGGGGTAAGTTACAGTTACATTCTGATGTAGATCTAGGCATCAAAATGTATTTCTAAAGCTACCTCAGAGGTATTTGGAAATTCAGTTGCATTGTCTAAACTTCTGCTCCTTGCTCTGCAAATGGCTGACAATATATTATCATATTATTCCCTATGAGAGTCTATACATTAGTTCTTATTTATTAGTGATCATACAGCAAGAGTCACCATTTATACCAGGAAAGACTATTAGTATCATCATCCTGTTCCCCTAACTTACTTTATTGCTAAAACTTGATTTACACCATTTTTAAGAAATAAAAGACATGACAACTTTTAGTTTTGTATTTGAGCCATCCTGAATGGAGTCTTCCTTGTTCTTATCAAAGAAGTAGTTAAATAATCCTCTTAAACATTTTAACAAGCCAATGGTAAAAAATGACTGAATATTTCCAAGTTCTTCTCTCAGCCTAGAGGCTCCAGAATATGAATTAGGTGCCCTGATATAAATGTTGAATCTTTAATATTTCACACCAAAAGAAATGCCTCCAGGTAGTTTTTAGCATACTGCTGTAATCTTGGGTAATGAATTAATCATACCCCTCCTTAGCATAGAATGTTAAGGTGGAATTCATATCGAAGAGTATGGATCAGATAAGTAGGCACTTTTGCTCCTCAAAACTGTTTCAACCACTATATTAGGGTTCATAGAACTGGATAATCTCTGCCAGTTCTAAAATTAATATGGATCTAAAATTAATATGGGCCCCAAAGCCCCAGTCTCAGAACAGTGCCAGATAAAAAAATCCCAAATCTAACTGCTAGAAGTGCTTCCAAGGAGAAGGGCACTCAGGAACTCAGTATTATTAATTCAGTAAATAGGAATTTATCCTACTTACCTTTGTCCTGAGGCCTTTCTGATTAGTAACCCATTTACAGCTACAGATGGGAGCAATTACTTTGCAGAAGGCTGGCTCCCTTAACCAAAGAGGAGGTGTTTGTATGTACATTAATATTCCCTAGACCATTTCTGCCTACCTGGGTGACAAATAATATTGAGGCTGATTAGAAATGCAAATGTTCATTGTGGTCATATCAAATCAAGGCTGACTGACTGGACTCTTTTCTGTAACACACTGGGGGAGGGTTCAGTTCACATGTAATTTTGATTATATAGAGTTATTTGATCTCTTGTATACAAAAGCTGTTTTACTGTTTTTTAATCCACACCTCCAGTGAACTTCTGCACTCCCTGATAGTTTATAGATATAGTCATTTCTTATAAGCAATATTTAGGAACCTAGGTGATTTATTCAGCTTTCCAATATCTCAGACACAATAGCCATCATCCACAATTTAAAGGAGGAGGCTAAATTTTGCTTATGGTTTCAGGGCGTGCAGTCCATGGGTGGCTGGCTCCAAAGCAAAAACATCAGGTGGAAAGGTGTGGTGGAGAAAAGCTGCTTAGTTCATGATGACCAGAAAGCAGAACAAGGGAACAGTACCAGAGAGGAAGGAGTGAGGCCCAGATATATTACCCAAGGTCACGCTTTCCTGACCCACTCAGATACACCCAGAAATGTGATTTTATTCCTCTCAGCAGCTCCTAAGCCAATTAAGTTGACACAAATAAGCTTTACTATCCCAATAGGGTGAGTAGAACAAGCATGTGAAGAAGAGGCCCACAGGAGACAGGGTTTCTTTTGTAAAACTGGCAGGGTAGGGCAAATGTATGCATACCATTTCACTAAAGAATTGGTAGAGAGGAATGTTCTGAGTGGGAGAACACTAAAAAACATGTATTTTATGGTACTGTACCAATAAATCACATCTTATTTGTAGATGATCATTGCTTTCATTCATCTACCCATTCTTCAAAAATATATGTGTTGGGTCCCTTTGATGTTTGGGATATTTGGCAAAACAGATTAGGCAAAAGCATGTGATGTGAATTCTGTCCTTCAGTTTACATATGGAAAAAAGAGACTGGGAGGAGAGTGAAAATGAAGAGGATGCCATTATCAAAAAGTTGATCATGGCTGGGGATTTAGCTCAGTGGCATTGCACCTGCTTTGCAAACACAAAGTCCTGAGTTTGATTCCCAGTACCAAAAAAAAAAAAAGTTGATCATGAACTTCACCTGGATTATTAATAGTTTTATTAATTTTTAAAGATCAGTTCATCTATCATCACTGAATAAATGTCCTACCTATATTTAAGCATTGTCATTGTTTAGAAAGCATCACCCTTTTGTATCACTACTGAGTTGCACAAAAATATTACAAATAAGAATGAAAAAATGTCTTATATAAATATCTATCATACAAGGTCAAGTGAAATAAATCCTACTGGAAAAGTACAAAGCACTATGAGAATTTATATGAATAAGATATTTCATTGATTTAGAAGATCAAAAATTGAAGTTTCCATAAAGGGGCTGTCTTTCAGATTGGCTGAAAGACCATGCAGGATTTCAAGGGACAAGAGAACTCCAGTTCAAATGTCTTAGAGGTGGGGAATCTTACGTATTTGAAAACTGACCTGAAGGTGGCAGGAGGGGTCCAGGATGGCTGGGAGGTGAGACATGTAGAGTGAGAGGAGGGGCTGGAGACACAATGTATAGACATGACGGGATGTCTGGGAGAAGGACAAGGGCAGGTTGAGGTTTGGCAACAGAATGGTAGGATATTTTAATAATTTGTCTCATTCATGTTAATTTAGAAAGCTGGGGCAAAAGCTCAGTGAAAAAGTCTAATAGGTAGATTAAAACAGAGCTTCCAGCCTTTTAAACATTTTTAGTCCTGACATATTGGGATAACTGACTCAGAAAGTGTGTGTGTATGTGTGTGTGTGTGTGTGTGTGTGTGTGTGATTTCCTCAATTGAAGGTTGAGAAGAAAGAGAAAAATATGGGGCATGTTGGATGTCCACATTTGGAAGCAAAATGGAAGAAGAAAAAGCAAACCATTAGAAAATTGTAGCATGTGTAAGTCAAGGAAGAAAATGTATTAAAGGTTGTAAGAACACTGATTATTTGTTTAAAAATAAAATAACTTGAACTTTTAATTCACAGCATTTGCTCAAATGCATCCCATATGGACTGAAGACTTTAAAATCTTTAAAAAGTAAAAGAAGCTACAAATGAATATTTGCCTGATATTTGGACAGGAAAGAACTTTCCAAGAGTAAAAGCAATGTGTATTAATGTTCTCCAGAGAAAAATACATCCCAAGAGATAGTTAAAGCAAAATATGTAACATACATAGACCAATAGGAGATAGTATATATATATATATGAATGAAGTGAGATGATTATGATAAGGATTTGGTTGGTGCAATTGTGGAGCTTGAAATCCCCAAGATCTGCACCTTAAGCTGGCAAGCAGGTGACCAAGGACTACTAAGTGTAGTTTCCCTCTGAGCTTGTAGGCCTGAGACCTGGGAAAACTAAGGTATAGAACCCTCTGAAGCTCAGGTGCTGCCAGACATAGGAAGAGCTGGTGCTTCCTTTTGAGTCCAATGGCAACCAAGCGCAAAAATCCTCTCCTACTCTGGAGAAGCTTGGTCTTTTTTTCCATTCAGGCCTTCAACAGACTGGACAAGGCCCATCCACATTAGGAAGGGCAATCTTCTTTATTTATTTTATTAATTCAAATGTTAATCTCATCTAAAACCACCCTTACAGAAACATCTAGAATGTTTGAGCAAATATCCAGGTAGCCCCTAGCCCAGTCAAGTTGTATTATCAGCTTTCCCATCACTTGGAAAAAATACCCGACACCCACAATTTAAAGGAGGAGAGGCTTATTTTGGCTCATGTTTTCAGAGATTTCAATGTGTAACTGGCTGACTTTAATGCAGAAACTCTTGGCAGAAGGGCCTGGTACAGGAAAGCTGCTCCCCCATGTGTGGGAAAGAAGCAGAGTAGGTTGGAAATAGCCAGAGAGGAAGGAGCCAGGGACCAGAAATAGGCCCCAATGCCACCCCTCCCATGACTCACTTCCTCTAACGTGTCCCCACCTTCAAATAGCCCACCTAGCTGTGAACTCATCAATGGGTAAAATAATGAATTAATTTAATAACGAGTCCTACATTTTCCATTACTTATGTCCATTTGTGGCTTTATCTTTCAAGGCTGAGACACATGGCTCACTTACCCAGAGCAAGGGTAACACTTGGGAAAATCCTATCCAGTTCTCAAAATCTGCTTGAGAGTTTCTGCTGTGGTTTGATGTGACCCTCTATGACTCAGGTGTTGCCAATGTGACAGAATTACAAGGTAGAGCCTTTAAGAAGCAATCAGGTCATATGAGCTTGTCCTTTGTGAATGGAACTCAGTACTCTTATAGAAGAGCTTGACAGAGGGAGTTCATTGTTTTTCTTCTGCCTTGCACCATGTAAGGCATGGGTGGGGAAGATGAGTGTGTTCTTTCAGGCAGTGGAAACCTGAGCAAAGCTGTACAGGGTAGAGAGAGGAGTGTTCAGACAAAAGAGCTGTTCCTTGTGGTTATTAGTAGAGATGCCAAATGGAATCTTAGAAGGATAAAAAGGAGTTTGGGGGTCAGATCACAAAGGCTTGGCCTTGTAACTATATTAAGAAGTTTGCACTTCAACCTGTAAACCATCTGGAGTCAGTGAATACTTCTGGTGAAAAATGGTTAGATTTGGTAAAAAATGTTATGGCTTAGATAATGAAGCTTCCCCCAAAGATGTATATTCAGGGCTTGATGCCCAATACATCAGTGTTCCAAAGTGGGCCCGAGAAGTGATTGAATCATATGGGCACTGACCTTAGGAGTGGATTAATCCACTGATGAGTTCACAGCTGAAAGAGCTGCTAGGAAGTGGGGGCCCAGTTGAAGGAAGTAGGGGTCATTGGGGACTTGCCTTTGGTGGATGTATTTTGTTCTAGACCTATACTTTTCTTTTTGGCTCACTCATTCTCTGCATCCTGATTTCTGAGGTGAGGCCTTTGCTTCACCATGTGCTCCCCACCATGATATTCTGCCCCACCAAAGGCCCAGAAGCCACACAGCCAAGTGACCATGGACTGAAATCTCTGAAACCATGAGCCTAAATAAATCTTTCCTCCTTTAAATCGACTTTTTCTGGTATTTTGTCACAGTGATGCAAAGTTGACTAACATAAGCATTAACCAAAAACACACAGATACTGTGGACAGTAGGTTGAAGGGGTCAAGTTAGATGGCAAGTACTAGATACAATGAATTATGGACCTCCAAGAAGAAAAAGAAGGGAGGAACAGAGGAGAAGGGTAGAGAAGAGGGGATTCAGAGTCAATATGACATGGAGACTGACTAGATGTAGGATTGGGGTGGGGGACAGCGAGGAGATGGTACTGACTCCTCATAATGCAAACATTGGGTCTACTTGGTAGTTCTCATACTTGAGCCTTCATGAGAATCACTGGGATCTTGTTAAAAATATATAGAGCCTCCCCCATTTGTAAAGTAGGGGACCAAGAATGAATGTTTAATGAACACCCCAGGTCATTCTCATTAGATCCATTTTGAAAACTATAGCAAAGAGTTTTTCTCTTTAATTTTTACTTTTAAATAACTTGCAAATTACTGTCTGTAGCTGATGACAACTAAGTAATCATGCAAGTGAAGAGGGCAAAAAATTTCACAGAACAAATGGTAGAGAATAGGGACCATATGTATCAGCAAATATGGCATGTGGGTGGCAGGAAGGGATAAGTGATGCCCATGAAGGTACACAGCATTTAAGGGTCAGCATGGGAAGAGAAATTAGTGACAGTGGAGAGTGTGCAGCAATAGAATGGGGAGAGTGGCTACCACATGGGTGCTTCTAAATGAGACAATGGTCCATTCAAGTGAAGCAGGAGGTCAGAAATAGGAACAGAGACAGGACTTCTTGCATTGGTCATCAGGTTTTGGGAAAGCTGAGAACTAGAGGAGTGGCAAAGAGCTGGAAAAGTGAGCATGGAGAGGGAGTGGCCATAGGAAGTGACAGTAGTATCTGTAAATCATTGGCTCCTGAACTTTCCGAATGTAATATTCCTTCTATGTAAACAACTATTTAAAAATGTAAAATACATCATTCTTAAATGATATAAAGACACAAAATCCAAATTCTCCAATACTGAACGATCTTCATAAAGATGTGAACTATGGGGCTTGGGATTTAGCTCAGTGGTTCTGCTGCCTGACTTGCAAGAGCAAGGACCCGAGTTTGATCCCCGGTACCAAAAAGTCAAAAAGATGTGAACTATGTGGATACTACTAACTGGTATTATTATTACCATAGATATTATTACTATAGATATTATTACCATTAGTTTGAACCAATAAATATACTGATAAAGCCTTTAGAAATATTTTTATGAAAAGTATATGCTCCTATATTTGCAAGCAAACTTTATTTCATGGTTTTTAAAGTTAAAATCTTTCTCTATGATGCACTGACAAATCTATCATAGTTACCTAGGGTTAAGAGGTAAGTAATTTGGAAACAGCTCACAAATTCTGATTAGCTAAAATCTAACGAGAGCTCATGTGTCAGCCTGCACAAATCATGTGGAAGTGTGATTTGAGACAGCAGAGAAGGGCCTGATGCTCCCCAAGAGGTACTTTCATTTATTTATTATTCTCTCTTCTGTGGTGGCCTCAAAGACCCTGCAGTCAGCCACAGCTATTTCAAAGGCCCCAAGGCTGCTCTGGGAGACATTTGCTTTGGCTGCAGCAAGTTTCAGGCATGGGCCAATCCCAGATGACTCCACCATATAGCCCCTCTGGGGAGCTCTGCCCCTCTGAAACCATCCTCATTCAGGTAGGAGGCCCACCTCTACTCATGACTAGACAGAAAGTCTGACACTGTATGTCAGACACAAGTGTGAGCCCTTTTCTCCTATAGAGCAGCCTCCCCTGCGCTGTTACTAGGTCAGCCTGTGCACTGTTCTCCTTTATGCTTCAGTATAACTCCAAATAAAACCTCTTCCTGATGGCCTATTCATGGTTTCTATCTCAAGTAGAGTTTATTGAGATGGTACACTCAGAGCTGGTAACTTCATAGGTCATTGACACTGAAAGCAGCTAGCAGCCAAGGCTGGTAACACTAAAGGCAGTTAGCAGCAGAGAGCAATGGAGAATTGCTGGGAGCTATCATATCTGGTGGCCAGAAGAGTTCCCAAGAGATGCCAGTAGCTGCTGTCTCTAGCTGTCAAGATGGTTGCACAGTGCCAGTAACACTAAGAGCTGATAGCCACTGGTACTCAAAGCTCAGGGATGTCAACATTAAAAAAAACTACACTTTGCCTATTTGTGATTTCTATATGAATCGGGAAAAAGAACCCTCAGCCAATTGATAACATTTTTAGGTTCACTGATACCAAATGCATCACTGTAAGTGCAACTCCATGAAAAACCAGTAGTATTGAAGTGGGTTGAAAAAAACATTGAAAGGTGAAAGCTTCTTTAAAGTTTTCTCAAAAAATTAGTTAACACCTAACTTACTTAAAATGAGATGAGTTAAAAATATTTCTGCCCCCATTTCTCCCCTAATCCCTATGGAAGAACCATGAAAGCTCTATTCAATGAACTCTCAATGAATAGTGGGTGGACCAGGAGGCGACATTGCTCTACAGGTCACAAGGAGGTGGAGAACAGTTCTTAAATTTCAGAGCTTGAATAGCTCTTTGTCAAGTGTAGTCTGCATTGGAATGGTCCAAGGTCTTGGTTTCCTTGCCATGCTGGCTTCATGCTTACTATGGTCAGAAAGCTGGTTTGAGAATAACTGTAAATGGGTGCTCTCTGATTTCAGTTTGTACCGTAAAAATCCCCCTAGGGGAAGGTGAACCAATAATTTGAAACTTGGTGTGTGGTTAGTGGAAGGAGATCCCTGAATTTTACCAGCCTTCTTTTCCTTCTCCAGTCCTGGAATCTTGCTTTTCCTTCTCCCCTTCCCCCTTCTCTTCCTTTTCTTTTGATTTTTCCTCAGTATATCCCACTTTATTGTTATAACCTGTTGGATTCTGCATTCCATCCATGGCCCAAACTCCATGGCTTTGACTCTGGCTTATACTTCTGAATCTGGTCCACCTGCTACTACTGATGAGTGCAGATAGAGTTCCCTACATATTTTCGATGATATCATAATACACGTTTTATATCTAAATAAAAATAAAATCATACATTATATATATTATATACCAAATTATTATATATTTTAAAGTTAAAAATCATTTGGTCTTACATTGGGCCTATCAGAAGCTAACAGTCAAGTGTTCATGACAATCACTTGTTAAAACAGAGATTCCTGGGTCCCATCTCTAAATCTGTGCAGTGAGGAGGGAGAATCTGAAAAAGCCCCAACTCAGACCTTTTTTTTGTGGTACTGGGGGATTGAACACAAGGTCTTATGTGTATCTCTGACCCCCCAAAGCATTCTTCCTGAACATCCATGGTGATTCTTACATAGATCCACTTTGATAGACAAAGCAAAATGTTTTTTCCTTTTAAATAATATGTAAATTATCATCCCCAATTAATCATGTACAAGCGAAGAGAATGAGGATACAATGCAGACAGGTTATATAATTTTTCTTTGTGCTTTTGTAATGACTTCCTTTAGTCCCTAAATGAGCACATATAACAGACAAAGCTTTTTAGGGTATCAGAGGAAAATCAGGAGCTTTCCAACAAACATTATTACAAAAAGAAACAGTGAAAACATGTTATTCTTTCTGCCTTGGGAACTATGCTCGAGCAGGTATTAGCTAAAATAAGCAAGACTTTTTTTCAAAAAACAGAACATAGCTTTCTGATTACCTAGAGCTTGCTCTTTCAGAGATAGAGCAATGGCAGGGCAGAGATTTTTATCTGTGCTGAAGAATATATTCTGACTACAAACAGCAAAACGAAATTCAAAGTTGTCTCCTAGCTACTGATCCTAGCTGGCGTCTGAGAAATTTGGTAAATGACACTGATCCCCATGAGCTGACCCTGACATTCTCATGTGCAGAACATCAAAGGGACAAAGGCACACAGACGAAAGGGGAAGAAACCCCATATCTTACGGAGTCGAGTTCTATTTTTGAAAAACAATTTTGATAAAAAGTCTATAAGATTATGTGAAACTTGGGTCATGGAAAAATTGGAAAAACGTATCCTAGCTTGTCTTAATTTCAAAGAATGACTTTTTTTATGCTAAGCCTATAATTTATAGAGGTTCTGGTTTCTGTTATCTTACAAATAAAGTAAGAAACACATTCTTTTTTGTTCCTGGCTTCTAAAGCTCTGCTTGTTAAGTAGATTTCTGAGCATATGAGAAACATAAAAGCCTTTTTTTATGTGGGGTGCAGGGAAAATGGTGGGGAAGGACAGGAAAATGTCATCACTAATAAACTGCCCAAATGAGGTACGCACAGGGGGTGAGCCAAAAGACCTGATCATTATTTTTAAGCAAAAATTTAATGGTTGAAAAAAGAAAGACCAATGAATTGAATGGGTAGTGAGCATAGTCCCTAACTCGAAGCATTTAAGAAATGTTCCATAATGATGGTTGCCAATGTGAATGCCCGCCCATTGCTAGAATGAAAGTGAATGAAATCCCTTAGAAGACCTTTGATTAGGCGCTACCCCCTGACAGAAGTCAGCCTGTACCCAGAAAAGAGCATGCCATCCTGTCGTGGGTAGGGAGGTTGCTACGACCACTCAATTAGACAAAAGGTGATGCCCCGGGGCTTATAATTCTTGAGGAGCCCCAATTAATTTATGCACCTGCTAGTGTGTGCCAAGCTGAGTTAGAATTTCTTTTAACATTTTTATATGCCTTCTCTCAAAAGTATTCATATTTATTAATATTGGCTTGGTAATGTTATTCTCCTGCAGAGAAAAGGAAATGTGTTCATCTTAGCATTTTTGCCTACTTCCTCTACTTGCTCCTTGTTTTAATTAACAATTGCTCAGTGCCCCAAGGGCTGTCATTAATTAAAAGATTAAAAAAATCCTTCAGGAATAAGTAGAACTGATATTTTCCTCTTTTCAACCTGTATGTGGTTTTAAGCTTTATTTTGTAGTGGGGCTTTCTCTGTTAGTGCTCCTCTCCCTGTGATTAAATGTATTTCCAAAATATTCAGTGGCTGATTTTATGCAAATGTAAGAGTTTTCAATATAGAGAATAAAATCTCTTGATGTTTTATTAATTCATGCTTTTTTTAGAGTCTGTTAAAGGAGATTTCTTGCCATGGGAATGGTATTTTCATAGAAAAAAATACAAACATTAGTGACTGTTGTAATTGGGAAAATGCAGTTTGGTCATTTCTTTTTCCCATTGTTTAAAAGGAAGGTAAAGATGTGTTTGGGAGTTTAAAGAATTCACTGATGAAGGCAAATGGAGGAGATAACTAGGAAGTATATGTGCCTTCAAGCCATTAGGCTGTGACTTACACTATCTAATTACTATTTTGACCACTGATAGAATTTTTTTTCTCACTAGTCTACGAAAAAACAGATTAAATAAGAGACTATAAAGGGACCAAAATGATTCCAAAGGTGGCTTAATGAAAAAAGAATAAAATGTTCTGCCTTTTTATGGAAGGTTGTAAACCTTATGAAGTGAGCCATTTTAGGATGATAAAATGGTGCTGGAAGGGCGGTCCAGAACCTTCTGTGACACAGAGCGGCTTGTCTCTCAGTACCAAGGTCACCAGGCAAGACACACATATTTCATCATGGCTCAAATCTCTTTTGCTGCGATTTCCAAATGCCATTTCTCATGTTGGAATATCATAGAACTTAATGTGAAAGAACAATTTGTACTAAAGTTGAATTACAAAAGCCAGTATTCCCCTTGGTGGGTTATGCTTAGCGAATGGGCAAGTACATTATCGAGTCCCCTTTCTCCTCAAACCAAAGATGTCCAGCCTGTTTCAGGGTCTGGTTGTCTTAAACTCCACACACTTTTAGCACCAACAGCAGACACACACTATTCAGTGCAGTCTTTTCCAGTTAAGCCTCCATCAACTCTACTCACCACATTCCTCTTCTTCTCCAACTGTGGAACACTCCATGGCTCCCTATTGGCCCACTTTGATCTCTGTTCCCTAGATTGTTCAAAAACTTCAGCCAACATGATTTTGACTTTGTGGCAAATAGCCCTAAATACCAGTCACCTAAATACAAGCCTGGAGTTTGTGCACTTCGAACTACCTCTTGGGCTTTTGATTTAAAATACTTTTAAAATCTTGAAAGCAGTACGAATATGTTATAATTTGAACACTTGAAAAGGGGAAAAAATCACTAAAAAGGTCGTCATTTTGAAATGTCCATATTATTTTGGAGTATTTCATATTTGCATTTTAGCATGATAATCATGATTAATATCTTGGGTTATATTCTACTTTTTCTCCCAGTACCAGGGATCAAACTCAGGACCTTGCTCTTGAAAGGCAGGCATGGTGCCACTGAGCTACATCTCCAGCCCTTCTTTTCATTTATTTGTAAGCCAAAGATGTTGACATGTTGCTGTGAAGTTATCCTATCATCCTCATGTTAGCTGAATAGCATTCACCAAGTAGATAGCTCAGTATTAGTCATTTTTTTTTTGCGGCTGGATGTTTTGGTAGTTTCTAATATTGCATTAGGAATAATGTCATCTCAAGTATGTTCCTGCATGCTACTATTTCTTCAGAGTAAGATCTCAAGTGGGAATTACTGGGTTAAAGTTGTGAATGCTGACATGTATCTTAAGACACATATATCTTATGCATCGCATATATCTTAAGATCCACTGGCAATGTCAACTTTTTGTCTTCAAAAGTGATGTTTTTCTCCTTTACATTTTCAAACAATTTCAAATTTAGAGAAAAATCACAAGAGTAGTACAAAGAACTACTGTCTACCTTGTGCTCAAAGACCCAATTGAGTTTTGCCAATTGTCGCAGCCATGTCCTGCACGGCAAGGGGCCACCTCCAGCATCCTGGGTGGCACTGGTTGTCATGTCTCTCTGGTCTCCTTTATTCTGGAGCTGCTCCTCATCTCTCCTTCACATTCATCTTGAAGATGACATAACCAAGGTCAATTTCTATGCCTCATCATCTCCTGCAATATATCAAGTCTAAAATTGAGCTCACCACCTTTTTTTCAAAATCAGCTCTCCCATGGGCCTCCTACTTTCTGTCATCTTTCTTTAGCTAACTTAGACTTCAAACTTTCCCTCTCCAGTAGTGTACAGGTGGTTACTAAATCATTAAGTATTAGTGTTCACTGTCATTACTTGTCATTACTTGCATTTTTCAGAAGCATCTCAAACTTTACCGAATACATGAGAACTTTGCCCTCAGCTTCAGAAGCTATCTGCACGAGGAACTTCTGGGAGGCACCAACTGGTCCTTTGGCCAACTATGCCCAGGTAGCCTGAAGAAAGACAGGCAGTGGGACAGGAGCCAGCCTGTGTACTAGAATTGTAGGAAGGAATGTAGATCACTCTTAAATTTTTCTGTTTTTCTTTAGTTCTCTTTTTCTTGGATGACATCTGTATAAATTATCTCTATTTCTTTCTTCCTCTTCTACCTCCTCCTACTCCTCTACCTTTTGTACAGTACTTTAATTCTGAAAGCAGATCTCTGAGATAGTTAAATTTCTATTTTATAGCCGAGGAACCAGGAACAGAGAGCTTAAATATTTATTAAGTGCTAAGTTTAACACTGGGATTGGTGGTGGTAAGTCCTCAGCAAATTTTTGGTTAAAATCATACAAGCCTTGATATCACCTGTTTACTAAGAGCTAAGCCATTTGAATGCCAACTTAATTTTATGTTTGTCTCCACAATGAGCTTTTTGTTATAATTTCTTTGTAATTTTCATTGCAGGCTGTTCTTAAAAAAGAATATTTTGGCTTTTATTTTTTGCCCTGAGCCAAAGATTTAATTTATTCTTGTAGTAAGTACTTCTACTCTTTAACTTTTTATGGGTTTCAAAAGCTTCTTTAATAGCAGTTGACATGAACTTGGATAGAAAAAAATCCCAAAGAATCTACTTAAAAAACTATTAGAACTAATAAATGAGTTCAGCAAGGTTTGCAGGTACAAGACCAATATATAAAAACTAATTATACTTCTATATATTAGCAATAAATGATCAGGAAATGAAATTAAGAAAATAATTTCATCTGCAATAGGATCAAAAGAATAAAATACCAGGAATAAATTTAACAAAGGAAGTGCAAGACAAATACTGAAAACCACAAAGTATTTTTGAAAGAAATTAAAGACCTAAATAAATGGGGACACATACTCATGGATTGAAAAATAACACGTATATTTTAAATTTCTTTTATGCATCTACTTTTTCAACATATATGACAGTTTTTAATATCTCAAACTCATGCAAAGCATTTATTCTCACACATTTGTTACAAGATTGAATGCTCAGTGATAAAAATAAGACATGAAATTTAACATAGAGGTTGCGAAATGGTCTTATGAAAAATATTGAACAGGATTATATAGTTCTCTTTTTATTTGTGATGGTTTTGCTTGCGATGATGTTTCTAGGCTGAAATATACTTCCCAGTGTTCTCTTTCCTGTATAATTCCAAGTTAGAATTGACCACTAAAAAATCTTATGCATGATTCGAAAGATATAATAAAGCAGAAGCCAAAATGCTTGGGAGGTCAGGGCAGGATCCCAGGGCCTTTGCTCCTAGACACTGTCGTTGAACTGCAGACTTACTGGATTGCCAGGCAATCCTCAGCTCCCTCAGCCTCTCTGAGTCCTGGGCCAGGTACACAGGCCACTTTGCCCATCAGCTTTACCTGCAGGTCTCATGTGTTTTCTGGTTAGGTGCAGGGAGAGCTACCTGCAGACGATTTCTGTTTTGTCTTGCGGGGTTTAGTTTTTTTCTTTCTTTTTTTTGGTACCGGGGATCGAACTCGGGCCCTTGCGCTTGCGCAGCAGGCGACGAAACCACTGAGCTAAATCCCCCGGCCTTGTGGGGTTTGTTTATCTTTGCATATTCCAGCTTTCTTTGAGTTCGCCCAGCTTTTCATCTCAAATGTATGCCCTACTTACATTCTATGAATTCGGGGCCACCATTAGACACCGACAATAGCTTTCTAAATGTGTCATTACAACCTCCCACCATTATTATAATGTATTGAATATTCTTTATTGATAGCAGTGGCTCTTCTCATCTTGTTGAATTCCAACCAGTATGCCATAGGTTAAGTGCCTAGGTTTCTCCAAAATAATCATTTTTCCTTTGTATTTGTGTAAAGGACCTTTTCCATATCTGAGCCCAGGAACTGATTTTGTTTAATTATTTCACTTGCAATATTGTATGAGTTATAGAAACGATGTTTGGTCCAACTTCCATCCATGGGTATTATTATTTTTTCTCTTTAAATAATTCATTTTTATTGTGTCCTTATTATGTGTCAGAGACTATGCTAAGTGCATCATCTCATTTAAATCTGTTAAAAATTATATGAAGTAGTTTACTATTAATAATATGCTCTTTAGAAATGAGAAAAGAAAATTTCAGAGCTAGCCAAATTTTGATTTCGTCTCTTTGTTACTAGACCATATTGTTGGCCTTCTTGAAAAATCACTACACACCAATTTATAAAAACATTAGGATGTTTGCAACTAAAGGGACAGACCAAGTAGAATAAAATGAAAATGACATGATTAAGAAGATCATTGAGTAGTAAAACTTTGGTCAGTGGTCACACAAAGAGAAAGAAAATGGCAGAGTCAAGAGTCTGCTTCAGGATCTGAACACTTCACTAACACCCTTACCACATCAGGTTTCAGCAGCACATCAGCTTGACATTTCCCACAGAAAGCTACTGAAATTTTGATTAGGATTGCATTGAATGTACTGATTCTTTTGGGGAGAACTGACATCTTAAAAACATTGAATCTTTTAGTTTATATATTTGGTGATTGCAGATGTTTCTTCGTTTATTTAAATCTTTGCTTTTATTTCAAAAAAAGTCCCCTATTACCCCTATCCTGGGGATTGAACACAGGGAGTGCACATCTACATCCCAAAATATCTCTCTCTCTCCTTCTCTCTCTCTCTCTCTCTTTCAAGCCAGGGTCTCTGCATGGTCGAGGATAGCCTTCATTTTTTTTTCTTCCAGTATTGGAGATTGAATCCAAGGCCTTTGCACTGAGCTAAATCCCCTCCTATTTTTCTTCTCAAATTTTGAGACAGAGTCTCAGTAAGTCTCTAAGTTACACAATCTGGGCTCTAGTTTGCAATCTTCCTGCCTCAGTTTTCCAGATGGCTGGGATTATAGGTGTATGGCACCAGGCCTGGAAATATTTGTAGATTTTTTTTTTTTGAGACAAGGTCTTGCAATGTAGTTCAGGCTGACCTTGAACTCACTATGAAGCCCAGGCTGGCTTCAAACTCATGGTGATACTCTTGCCTCAGCCTCCTGAGAGCTGGGATGACAGGTGTGTACCACCACACCTGGCAATATTTGTAGTTTTAAGTACAAAGGTTTTACATATCTTTTATTAACCTTATTCTTAAGTATTTTATTCTAATCATTTAAATTACTTTTCCCAAGCCCAAGGAGTTATGTAACTTGAGTAAAGTAATAAAACATATGGCGGCAGAATTGGAATAAAATAGTTACTTATTAATGGCAAAAGTTTCAGTTTTGAGTAGCCATTTTGTCACCCCATAGTGGTAATACAAACAGTTTGACCAGAATATAGATCACTGTACATTGAATAGGAGCATGGCATTAGGTGACACTTCAAATTTAGACTGCCTGGAATAATTTCTTAGGAAGTCACTGTGTTATGATGCTAGCTTGAGGAGCAAAAACTCAAATACTAACGAGAACAAGGAGAACATATTTTTTTTTATAATACAACCTGTTTTTTAATTATTATTATTTTTGCTTAAATTCTTTTATTGGTACATTTTAGGTATACAATACATTTACATTTATCATTGGGTGCTTGTACCCATACATGATGTATCTTGGTTCTTATTTTTTCCCCATTCCCTGTGTGCACTTCATCCCTCCATCCTTCCCTATTTACATACTTTGTTTCCATTTTTTTTCTTTTCTCATAAGTTTTCCTTTCCATTCTTTCCTTTCCCCATCTCCTCCCACCACCCCTATTCCTTTGGACCTTTTCCTATTTCAGAGTATCAATTATTAGTTATTAATCCTTTTAATCCTTATTTACATTCTCAGTTACACTAGAGAAACTATTCGGTTTTTACACATGTGTGTCTTATTTTTTTCACTTAAGAATATGGCCTCAATATGCATCCATTTAGTTATAAAGATCTCTAGTTTCTCGTTCTTTATGGCTGAGTAGTACTCCATTTTATAAAAACCCCACATCTTCTTTATCCAGTTTCCAGTTGATGGACACTTGGGCTACTTCCAAGCTTTAGTTATTGCAAACTGTGCCGCAATAAACATGCATACACATATATCTCTGTGGTATGATTCTTTTAATTCTTTTGGAAAAATAACCAGCAGGGGAATAGCTGGGTCAAATGGGACCTCCAGCCCTAGTTCTTTGAGGTATCTCCACACTGAAAACTACAGCACCCTGAAAAAGGAGATTGGGGAAGATATAAGAAAATGGAAAGACATCCCTTGTTCCTGGGTAAGAAGAATCAATATAGTGAAAATGGCCATACTTCCACAACTGCTATATAGATTTTTTTTTTTTTTTTGGTACTGGGGATCGAACTCGGGTTCTTGCACTTGTACAGCAAGCAGCGAAACCACTGAGTTAAATCCCCAGCCCTACTGCTATATAGATTTAATGCAATGCCGATTGAAATTCCAACAATATACTTCACAGAGCTAGAGAAAACAATCCAAAAATTCATTTGGAACCAGAAGAGACATAGAATAGCAAAAGCAATTCTGGGCAACAGAGACATGGCTGGGGGTATCACAATACCCAACTTGAAGATATACTACAAAGCTACTGTGATAAAAGCAGCATGGTACTGGCAAAGGAGAACATTGATTTCATAGATCACGCAACTAAAAATGCCAAAATTGCCAATTCAACAAATGTCCTAAGTGAGATTCTCTACTGAGTCTGTGGGAAGTTTCAATATCAGTAGGAATACAGAGTGCTCCATCATCTCAAAATGAGGGAGCATTTATGAGGGATGACCTGGGACAGAATATACATTTCTATCTAGGTGATTGCAGACAAGAAAAATCATTTTGAGGATCTAAGGGCAGTTCCAGTGGTGTTAATGAAGAGAAAGGAAGCAATTACTTTCATCATGGACCTGCTCTCTCTTTTCTTTCTTTCTTTTTCCTTTCCTTCCTTCCTTCCTTCCTTCCTTCCTTCCTTCCTTCCTTCCTTCCTTCCTTCCTTCCTTCCTTCCTTCCTGTGGCAGCAGGGACTTTCTCATTGAGCTACATCCCCAATCTTATTTATTAATTAGAGTTTACAGCATGGAAATGGGTGGCTAATAGAAGGTATTTTAAAAAGTGAATAGACATTAGTATATACTGCTTTACCAGTGTTAAACTAGAAACCATAGAATAATGATGAGTAGATTTGCTAGCTGATTATAAACTTAGAATTGAGGATTTACCAATAAAGAAGTAGATGCTTTTTCTGCTGGTCCCATTTATAAAGAATTTTTTCTCCAGCTTTATTGAAGTCTAATTAATAATAAAATCATACATTTCAGATGGACAATGTGATGATTTGGTAAATGTACACATTGTAAAGTGATTCCTCTAAACAAGCTCATTACACTACTCATTACCTCATGTAGTAACCCACCTCTTTTTTTGGTGAGAACACTTACTGCTTTATTCTTAGCAAATTTCAGGTATACATTATTACTAACTATGGTCATCATGCTCTACATGTTCTATTCTCCAGAATTTATTCATCTTATAACTGAAAGTTTGTGCTCTGACAGATCTCTCTTCATTTCCCACATATACAAACCCTAGTAATCATGACCCTATTTTCTCTGTTTATGAGTTTCATTTTTAAAGATCTATGGGAAAGTAAGATCATGCAGTGTTTGTCTTTCTGTGTCTGGCTTATTTGACTTAGCATAATGTCTTAGTTACTTTTCTCTCATTGTTGAGACAAAATACCTGACACCCAAAGTTAGAGGGGATTTATTTGGCTTACAGTTCGTAGAGGTTTCAGTCCATAATCAGCTGGCTCCAAGGCAGGGTGGGAGAGGGGCAATAGTTCATGCCAGCAGGACATAGCAGAAGCAACAAGAGACATCAACAGTGTCTTTCTGCCCCTTTGATCTTATTCAGACTACTTAGGACAGGTAGCACTCACACCATTAATCCTAGCGCCTTCGGGACAAGCTCCACCATGAATCAATCACACATTCTAGGTTCAGGCACCTCTGAGAAAGCATGAGGCTTTGGGGGAGATATCTAAACACAAGCCATAACATTCTGCCCCTAATATCCTCTAGGTTCATTCATGTGTGAACAAAAAGATTTTCTTAATTTTAAAGACAAAATAATATTACACTGTGTGTACCTATGTATATGTGTGTATTTTTTTTTCTTTCTTTTCTTGTTCATTCATTCATAAACATTTAAGTAGTTTTGTATCTTGGCTATTGTAAATAATGCAACAATGAACCTGAGAGTACAGATGGCTCCTCTAGACAGTGACTTTATTTTCTTTAGGTATATGCACAGTAGTGGGATTGCTGGATCATACGGTAGTTCTATTATTATTTTTTAGGAACCTCATATTGTTTTCCATAATGGCTATACATTTCCACCAACAGTGTAAAGGAATCCACTTTTCTCTTCATTCTCACCAATACACATTATAATTTGACTCTTTGATAACAGCCATCTTAACAGATGATAATTCATTATAGTTTTGATTTGCATTTTTGTGATAATTAGTGATGTTGAGCACCTTTTCATATATCCCTTAGCCATTTGTATGTCTTTGGAAAAATTTCTATACAGATTTTTTTGGCCCATTTTAAAATTGAGTTATATGAGTTTTTTGTTATTGAGTTGTACAAGTTACTTACGTACCTCATAAGATATAGGTTTGTAGGTATTTTCTCTAATTTTATAGGTTGCCATTTCATTTTGCTGTTTTCTTTGCTATGCAGAAAGTTTTATTTTGATATAGTACTACTTATTTAGTTTACTTTGGTTGTCTGTACTTTTGGTGTCATATCCAAAAAACCATTATAAAGATCCATATCAAGGAGCTTTCCTTAATGTTTTTTCCTAGGAATTTTACAGTTTTAAATCTTGTGTTTAAGTTTTAAATTAATTTCAAATGAATTTTTGTTTGTGGTGTCAGTAGGGTCCAATTTCCTTCTTTTGCATACAGATATCCAGTTGTCTCAATGCTATTTATTAAAGATAAGTGCTACAATTCCTCATTGTGTATTTTTTTTTTTAGGTCAAGGTGAGTTTATTTTCCAAATAGCATAATATGATTGCATTCAAAATTATTTTCAAATCAATCTTATACTACTCAGAAAAGGTTACTACTTTTAAAAATTGTGTAACACTAATCAGATAAAATTTTAAAGGCAGCTGACTATATCATGTTACCATCATAGCCAATACCATATTTTTTCCATACATCCTAAAAACCTTTTCGTTTACACTGATCTTGCTACTTTAACACTTTCTAGCAACCAGACCAAATAAATACATACCTTCCCTATAGAGCACATTGTGAGAATAACAGTGACTCAATATGGCATCACACTTGTTTTAAAGTAACTTTTAAAAAAGAAAAAAATCTAAGATGAGAAACTATAACAGGGGTGGGGAGGCATGAGGTACATGGTACAAGGGTAAAGAACACATTGGAAAAAATTCCAATTGTCTGGTAATTTCTGGCATACATGAGTTGACCAGCAGTAAGAACTAAAACTAATTAAAAATTAAAGAGAAATTTTTTTCCCCAAAGAGCAGGTACTCATCTGGAAGATTAGCTGACTGTACCTGTGAAATTTATTTCTAGACGCCCTATTCTTTTTCAGTGGTCTACATGTCATTTAAGCTAGTACCATACCATTTTGATTATTATAGCTTTGTAATATAATTTGAAGTCAGGAAGTATGATGCTTCCAACATCGTTTCTTAAATTGCTTTAGGAAACCCATTTTTGTGTAGTTATATATGGATTTTCAGATTTCTTTTTAGTTCTGTGAAAAAAGGGCCATTGGAATTTTGAAAGGAATTGCAAAGAATCAATAGATAACTTTGAATATTATGGACATTTTAACTTTTTTTTTTTTTTGGTACTGGGGATCGAACTCAGGTCCTTGTGCTTGTCCAGCAGGCAGAGAACCCACTGAGCTAAATCCCCGGCCTGACATTTTAACTATTAAATCTCCTAGTCCATGAATACACAATATCTTTCCATTGTGTCTTCTTCAATTTCTTTCATCAATATTTTATAGTTATAAGTGTATAGATCTTTTTTTGCTTAAATTTTTTATTGGTACATTTTAGGTATACAATACATTTACATTTATCATTGGGTGCTTGTACCTGTACATGATATATCTTGGTTCTTATTTTTTCCCCATTACTTGTGCTCTCTTCAGCCCTTCCACCCATCCATATTTACAAAGACTTTGTTTCCATTTTTTCCTTTTCTCATAATTTTTCCTTTCCCTTCTTTCCTTTCCCCTTCCCCTCCCACTTCCTCTACCATTTTGGACCTTTTCTTTCTTTTTCAAATTATCAATTATTCATTTTAATCATTTTAATCCTTATTTACACTTTCAGTTTCTCACATTAGAGAAACTATTCGGTATTTACACAGGTGTGTCTTATTTATTTCACTTAAGAGTATGGCCTAAATATGCATCCATTTAGCTATAAATGTCTCTAGCTTCTTGTTCTTTATGGCTGCATAGTATTCCATTTTATTAAAAAAACCACATCTTCTTTAACCAGTTTCTAGTTGATGGGCACTTGGGTTGTTCCCAAGCTTTAGCTATTACAAACTGTACCACTATAAACATGAGTGCACATATATCACTGTGGTATGATTCTTTTAATTCTTTTGGGAAGATACCCAGCAGGAGAATAGCAAGTGTATAGATCTTTAATGTCCTTGGATAAGTTTATTCCTAAGCATTCTATAATTTTTGGTGGTATGGTAAATGGCATTCTTTTTAAAAATTCTTTCTTTTGGAGGGGGGTAGGTTATTGTTCATGTAAAGAAATGCAACTGATTTTTGTAGGGTGATTTTTGTATCTGCAATTTTACTAAAAATCACTTATTTCTAACAGAGTTTTTTGGGTTGAATCTTTAGAATTTTCTATATGTCATGTCTTTTGCAAGCAGAGACAATTTTACTTCTTTTCCAATTTGGATGCCTTTTATTGCTTTCTTTTTTTATTAATTTCTTTGGTACATTTAAGGTATACAATATAATGACATTCCATCATTGGAAATTTGCACCTTTACATAATCTCTCTTGGTTCTTATTTTTCCCCCTTTCCCCTGGCCTCACTTTAACTCCTCCATCCCTCCTTATCGACAAAGATATTGTTCCCATTTTTTCTTTTTCTCACATTAATTTCATTCCCTTCTTTCCTTTCCCCTACCCCTACCCCTCCCACATCCCCTTCCCATTTGCACCATTTCTTCCTATTTCACATTATCTATTATACCTTTTAGTCCTTATTTACACTCCAGTTTCTCACACTAGAGAAACTATTTAGTATTTACACATGTGTGTCCTATTTATTTCACTTAAGACTATCACCTCAATGTGCATCCATTTAGCAATAAATGTCTCTAGTTTCTTATCCTTTATGGCTGAGTAATACTCCATTTTATAAAAAAACCCACATTTTTTTTATCCAGTCTCCAGCTGATGGGCATTTGGGCTGCTTCCAAGTTTTAGCTAGTACAAATTGTGCTGCTATGAACATGGGTGCACATATACCACTGTGGTATGATTCTTTTAATTCTTTGGGGAAGATCCCCAGCAGGGGAATAGCGGGGTCAAATGGGACTTCCAGTCCTAGTTCTTTGAGGTATCTCCATACTGATTTCCACAGTGGTTGCACCAGTCGACACTCCCACCAGCAGTGAAGCAGGGTTCCTCTTTCCCCACAGCCCTGCCAGCATTTGTTATTGGTTGATTTCATGATAGCAGCCATTCTTTCTGGAGTGAAGTGGAATCTCAGCCTTGTTTTCATTTACATCTCTCGAATGACCAGTGATGTTGAACATTTTTCATGTATTTATTTGCTTTTTCTACTTCTTTGTCTGAGAAATGTCTGTTCATTTCAGATGCCCATTTTTGGATTGGGTCTTTAAATTTGGGAGGTCTGATCTTTTTAAGTTCTTTATAGATTGGAGATAGTAGACCTTTGTCTCAGGAAGAGAAGGTGAAGATTTTTTCCCACATTGTGGGTTGTCTCTTCACAGTGCTGGTGGTTTCTCTTGCTGTGCAGAAGCTTTTTAATAAGAAGAGATCCCATTTGTTGATTGTGTGTGCTAGTTCACGGGCAACTGAGGTTTTGTTCATAAAATCTTTTCCTACACCGATGTCTTCAAGGGTTCTACCTAACCTCTGTTCCAACTGGTTCAGAATTTCTATTTTAATATTTAGATCTTTAATCCATTTTAATTTTAGTTTAGTGCATGGTGAGAGATACAGGTCTAGTTTTAATCTTTGGCAAGTACAAGCCCAATTTTTCCAGCACCATTTATTAAAGAGGCTATCTTTCCTCAAGTGAAGGTGTTTGGCTCCTTTGTGGAAGATGAGATGGCTGAGTGTGTCTGGTGTTGTTTCTGCATCTTCTAATCTGTTCCACTGGTCCTCAGGTCAGTTTCTTTGCCAGTACCATGCTGTTTTTATCACAATAGCTTTGTAGTAGAGTTGCAGGTTGGGGATTGTGATACCCCCTGCCATGTCTCTGTTACCTAGAATTGCTTTTGCTATTCTGGGTCTCTTCTTGTTCCAAATGAATTTTTGGATTGTTTTCTGGAGGTCTATGAAGTATGCTGCTGGGATCTCAATTGGAATTACATTAAATCTATATAGCAGTTTTGGAAGTATGGCCATTTTCACTATATTAATCCTTCCTACCCAGGAGCAGGGGATGTCTGTCCATTTTCTGATATCATCTTCAATCTCTCTTTTAAGAGTGCCATGGTTTTCAGAGAAGAGGTCTTTGATTTCTTTCATTAGGATGAATCCTAGGTATTTCAGTTTTTTGGATGCTATTGTGAAAGGAATTATTTGCCCTATTTCTCTCTCAGTGAGTCTGTCATTGGTGTAGAGGAAAGCTATTGATTTTTGTATGTTGACCTTGTAACCAGCTACTTGACTGAATTTGGTTATTAAGTCTAGAAGACTTTTGGTGGAGTTCTTGGGGTCTTCTATATAGAGTATCATGTCATCTGCGAATAATGACAATTTGACTTCTTCATTACCTATTTTTATTCCTTTTATTTCTTTCTCTTGTCTGATTGCTGTGGCTAATGTTTCCAGAACTATATTGAACAAGAGTGGTGATAGTGGACATCCTTGTCTTGCTCCTGATTTGAGTGTGAAGGATTTCAGTTTTTGACCATTTAGTATGATATTGGCTGTTGGTTTTTCATAGATGGCTTCTATCAGTTTGAGGTAGAGACCATCCATTCCAATTTTTTGTAGGGTTTTTATCATAAATGCATGTTGGATTTTGTCAAATGCTTTTTCTGCATCTATTGAGATAATCATATGGTTTTTGTCCTTGGCTCTATTGATATAGTGAATTACATAGATTGATTTTCATACATTGAACCATCCCTGCATCCCTGGGATGAATCCCACTTGATCAGGGTGTATGATCTTCTTGATGATCTTCTGCATTCTGTTTGCCACTATCTTATTAAGGATTTTTGCATCTATGTTCATTAGTGAGATTGGCCTATAGTTCTCTTTTTCAGTTGGGTCTTTCTCTGCTTTGGGGATCAAGGTGATGCTTGCTTCCAGGAATGAATTTGGGAGTATTGCTTCCCTTTCAATTTCATTGAAGAGTTTAAACAGTAGTGGCAGCAGTTCTTCTCTGAATGTCTTGTAGAATTCAGCAGTGCCCAGGCTTTTCTTAGTTGATGAGTTTTTAATTACATTTTCAATTTCATTGGTTGATATTGGGTTGTTCAGAATTTTTAGGTCTTCTTCGTTCAACTTTGGTAATTCATATGTATCTAGGAATCTGTCCATTTCTTCTGTGTGGTCCATCTTATTGGCGTATAGGTTCTGAAAGTAGGTATTGATGATCCTCTGGATTTCTGCTGGGTCTGTTGTAATTTCACCCATTTCATTCCTAATTGCATGGATTTGGGCCTTTTCTTTCCTTTTTCTGACAAGGTTGGCTAAAGGTTTGTCAATTTTGTTGATTCTTTTGGAGAACCAACTCTTGGCTTCATTGATTTTTTTGTATTGTTCTCTTAGTCTCCATTGCATTGATTTCTGCTCTGATCCTTATAATTTCCACCCTTGTATGAGCTTTGAGGTTGTCCTGCTCTTCTTTTACTAGCAGCTTGAAGTTCAGCATCAGGTTGTTTAATTGGGCTCGTTCTGTTTTCCTAATATGTGTATTCACTGCTATGAATTTCCCTCATAAGACTGCTTTCATTGTGTCCCATAGATTCTGATATGTTGTATTGTCATTGTCATTGAATTGAAGGAACTGTCTGATTTTTTTCTTTAATTTCCTCTGTGACCCATTGGTTATTCAGAAGTGTGTTGTTCAATTTCCACATGTTTATGAAATTTTTTGAGTTTCTTTTGCTATGGATCTCCAATTTCTTCGCACTATGGTCTGATAATATACAGGCGATAACTTCAATTCCTTTGCACTTACTTAAACATGTTCTATGTGTGAGTATGTGGTCTATTTTTGAGAAGGACCCATGTGCAGCCGAGAAGAATGTGTATTCTGATTTTGTGGAGTGGAAGACTCTGTCAACATCTGTTAAGTTCATTTGTTCAAGAGTTCGATTGAGTTCTGGTATTTCATTACTTATTTTTAGTCTAGTTGATCTATCTGTTTGTGATAGTAGGGTGTTGAGGTCCCCCACTACAATTGTATTAGTGCATATATGACTTTTCATGTCTGTTAGTATTTGTTTTATATAGTTGGGTGCACTAGTGTTTGGTGCATAGATATTTATGATTGTCATTTCTTCCTCTTGGATTTTTCACTTTACAAGGATTTAGTGTCCTTCTTTGTCTCTCTTAATCAGTGTTGGTTTGAAATCTACTTGATCTGCCAAGAGGATAGGTACTCCTGCTTTTTTTTGGGTTCCTGTCGCATGGAGTATTGTTTCCCACCCTTTAACTTTCAGTCTATGAGTTTCCTTTTGAATTAAGTATGTTTCTTGCATGCAGCATATTGTTGGATTTTGCTTCTTGACCCATTCTGCCAGTCTATTTCTTTTGATTGGTGAATTGAGACCATTAACATTGATGGTTATAACTGAAATGTATTGACTTGTCATTGCCATGACTTTTTCTTTTTGTTGGGTCTCCCCCTTTATATTTAATTTCTCATCATGCCAGATGGGTTCATTCTGCTTTGCTTCCTGGGGTTGTGATCCTCAATGTCTGTTCCTAGGATATTGTGTAAAATTCTTTGGAGTGCTGGTTTGGTATTCACGAAGTTCCTAAGGTGCCCTTTGTTATGAAAGTATCTTATTTCTCCATCCATTTTGAAAGATAGTTTTGCAAGGTACATCAATCTGCGTTGGAGGCTGTTTTCTTTTAGGGCTTGGAATATGTCATTCTAAGCTCTTCTTGCCTTGATGGTTTGTGTTGAGAAGTCTGCTGTGATCCTGATGGGCTTTCCTTTTTATGTGATTTGTTTCTTTTCTCTGACTGCTTGTAGAACTTTGTTCTTCTGTTGTGTTTCTGGAATCTTAACAATTATATGCCTATGTGTAGATTTTTTTTGATCAAGGCTATTTGGAGTCCTATATGCCTCACTTATCTGTATGTCAAGCTCTTTCCCCCTGCCTGGGAAGTTTTCTGCCATTATTTCTGTGAAGAGATTTTTTATGTCATCTCCACTCCCTCCTGTTTCTTCATTGAGTCCAATCAGTCTTACATTATTCTTCTTTGCATCATCTAGCAGCTGCTGGATTGATTTCTCATGTTCCCTTATAATTTTGAAGCAATTTTTCTTTTTCTGGTCACTAATTGCAATCTTATCTTCTATATCTGAAATTCTGTCCTCACATTGGCTCATTCTGCTGTGTAGACTTTCAGTGGAGTTTTTCATGTCCTGGAAATCTATTTGCATCTGTTTTATGGATTCCATTTGTTCCTTATGTTGGGATTCTATCATGTTCCTGAGCTCTTCTCTAGATTTATTAATCATGTCTTGCACTAGGGGCACAATTTCTCCTGTTATCTGAGAAATTATTCCTGATTTCATTTTTTCCAAATCCCCTTTCATTGCCAGTTCAGTGGGTCCAGGTGGTTGAGTATCAGAGTGTTCCATCTCATTTCCCTTTGGTGTTGCTGTATGTGATCTGGAAGTCTGGTTTTGGACTTATTTACATGTTTTCTCATTTCAACTGGGGCGGGAGGCTGTTAGCGCCTGCATCGATTACCTCCTCTGAGCTGGGTGCGGTGGGACAGGGGCCAGGAGCAGCAGTAGGGATGGTGGCCCAAAAGCCCTTTCCTCTGGGCTGGGAGCAGCAGGAGGGATGGTGACCGGGAACCCCCTTCCTCTGGACCAGGAGCAGTGGGACGATGGCTCAGAAGCCCCTACCTCTGGGCTGGGAACAGCGGGACTCAGTACCTTGGTCTGGTGGTTTGGTGTCCTCTGTGCCTTTGTAGTGTGGATCCAGGTGGCTGCCTGTCTACAGCGGGGTGATTCGGTGTGTTCTTTTTGACTCAGGACCTCGGTAGGGCATAGGCAGACCTGCCTGTCCACAGCAGGGTGATTCGGCATGTTCTGTGTGACTCTGGACCTCCGTAGGGCGTGCACAGACCTGCCTGTCTGCAGTGGGCTGATTCGGTGTGTTCTCTCTGGGTCTCTTCTTGTTCCCAATGAATTTTTCGATTGTTTCCTCCAGGTCTGTGATGTATGCTGCTTGCATTTCAATTGGGATTGCATTGAATTTACATAGCAGTTTTGGAAGTATGGCCATTTTCACTGTTGATTCTTCCTACCTAGGAGCAAGGGATGTCTTTCCATTTTCTGATATCCTCTTCAATCTCTTTTTTCAGAGTGGTATAGTTTTCAGAGTAGAGGTCTTTGATTTCTTTTGTTAGGTTGATTCGTAGGTATTTTGGTTGTTAGGATACTATTGTGAGAAGAATGGATTGCCCCGATTCTCTCTCAGTGAGTCTGTTTTTTGTGTACAGAAAAGCTATTGATTGTTTGTGTTGACCTTGTATCCAGCTACTTTACTGAATTTGGTTATTAAGTCTAGAAGACTTTTGGTGGAGTTCTTAGGGTCTTATACGTAGAGTATCATGTCATGTGCAAATAATGACAGTTTGTCTTTTTCATTTCCTACCTTCATTCCTTTTATTTTTTTCTCTTGTCTGATTACTGTCGCTAATGTTTCGAAAACTATATTGAACAGGAGTGGACATCCTTGTCTTGTTTCTGATTTTAGTGTGAAGAATTGCAGTTTTTGACCATTTAGTATGATATTGGCCATTGGTTTTTCAAAGATGGCTTTTATCAGATTGAGGTAGAGACTGTCTATTCCAATTTTTTGTAGGGTTTTTTTTTTTTTTTATAAATACGTGTTGGATTTTGTCAAATGCTTTTTCTGCATCTATTGAGATGATCATATGTTTTTTGTCTTTGGCTCTATTGATATAGTGTATTACATTTATTGATTTGTGTATGTTGAACCATCCCTGGGATGTATCCCTGGGATGAATCCCCCATGGTCAGGGTGTATGATCTTGATGATCTTCTGCATTCTGTTTGCCAGTATTTTATTGAGGAGTTTTGCATCTATGTTCATTAGTGAGATTGGCCTATAGTTCTCTTTTGGGGTTTGTTCTTTCTCTGCTTTGGGGATCAAAGTGATGCTTCCAGGAATGAATTTGGAAGTATTGCTTTCCTTTTAATTTCATTAGAGTTTAAACAATAGTGGCAGTAGTTCCTCCCTAAATGTCTTGTAGAGTTCAGCAATGAAGCCATCAGGACCCAGGCATTTCTTAGTTGGTAAGTTTTTAATTATGTCTTCAATTTCATTGATATTGGATTGTTTAGAATATTTAGGTCTTCTTCGTTCAACTTTGGTAATTCACGCATATCTAGGAATCTGTTTATTTTTTCTGTATTTTCCATCTTATTGGTGTATAGTTTCTTGAAGTAGGTATTGATGATCCTCTGGATTTCTGCTGGGTCTGCAGTAATTTCACCCTTTTCATTCCTAATTGCTTGGATTTGGGCCTTTTCTTTCCTTTTTTTTATGAGGTTGGCTAAGGGTTTCTCAATTTTGTTTATTCTTTTGAAGAACAAACTCTTGGCTTCATTTATTTTTTGTATCATTCTCTTAGTCTCCATTGATTTCTGCCCTGATCTTTATAATTTCCTCCCTTGTATGAGCTTTGGGGTTGTCCTGCTCTTCTTTTTCTAGAAGCTTGTGGTTAAGCATCAGGTGGTTTAATTTAGCTTGCTTAGTTTTCCTAATATGCATATTCACTGCTATGAATTTCCCTCGTAAGACTGCTTTCATTGTTTCCCATAGATTCCAATATGTTGAATTGTCATTGTCATTTAATTGTAGGAACTGTCTGCTTTCTTCTTTAATTTCCTCTGTGACCCATTGCTTATTCAGAAGAGTGTTGTGTAGTTTCCATGTGTTTATGAAATTCTTGTGGTTTCTTTTGCTGTTGATCTCCAATTTCATCGCACCATGGTCTGATAATATTCAGGGGATAACTTCAATTTCTTTGCACTTACTTAAACATGTTTTATGAGCGAGTATGCGGTCTATTTTAGAGAGCAACCTGTGTGCAGCTGAAAACAATGTGTATTCTGATATTTTGAGGTGGAATAATACTCTGTAAACATCTACAAAGTTCATTTATTCAAGAGTTTGATTGAGTTCTAGTATTTCATCGTTTATTTTTTGCCTAGTTGATCTATCTGTTTGTGATAGTGGGTTATTGATGTCCCCACTAGTATTGTATTAGTGTTTATTTGATTTTTCATGTCCATTAGTATTTGTTTTATATAGTTGGGTGCACTAGTGTTTGGTGCATATACATTAATGATTGTCATCTTTTCCTTTTGGATTGTTCCCTTTACAAAAATGTAGTGTTGGTCTTTGTCTCTCTTAATCAGTGATGGTTTGAAATCCACTTGATCTGCAAAGAGGATCGCTACTCCTACTTTTTTTTCTGCTTCCTGTCTATGTAGTACTGTTTTCCACCCTTTAACTTTCAGTCTATGAGTTTCTTTTTGAATTAAGTGTGTTTCTTATATGCAGCATATTATTGGATCTTGCTTCTTGACACATTTTGCAAGTCTATTTCCTTTGATTGGTGAATTGAAATCGTTAACTTTGATGGTTATAACTGATATGTATTGATTTATCATTGTCATGACATTCTCTTTTTGTTGGATTCTCCCCCTTTGTATTTAATTTCATGTTGTGCCTCATGGATTCATTCTGCAGAGCTTTCTGGGGTTGTGATCCTCATTGTCTTTTCCTAGGATATTGTTTAAAATGTTTTGTAGTGCTGGTTTGGTATTATGAAGTTCCTAAGGTGCTCTTTGTTGTGACAGTATCTTATTTCTCTATCAATTTTGAAAGATAGTTTTGCAGGTTACATCAATCTGGGTTGGAGGATGTTTTCCTTTAGGGCTTGAAATATGTCACTCCATGCTCTTCTTGCCTTGTGGGTTTGTGTTGAGAAGTCTGCTGTGATTTTGATGAGCTTTCCTTTGTATGTTATTTGTTTCTTTTCTCTATCTGCTTGTAGAATTTTGTTCTTCTTTTGGGTTTCTGCCATCTTAACTATTCTATGCCTATGTGTAGTTTTTTTTGATCAAGGCGAGTTGGAGTCCCATATGCCTCACTTATCTGTATGTCAAGTTCTTTCCCCCTATTTGGGAAGTTTTATGACATCACTTCTATGAACAGTTTTTTTTTATGTCATCCGCACTCTCTTCTGTTTTTTCATTGACTCTGATCAGTATGATGTTATTCTTCTTTGCATCGTCTATGAGTTGCTGGATTGATTTCTTGTGGTCCCTTACTAGTTTTAAGAAATTTTTCTTTTTCTGGTTAGTAATTGCAATCCTATCTTCTATACCCGAAATTCTATCCTTATATTGGCTCATTCTGCTGTGTAAACTTTCAATGGAGGTTTTAACCTCCTGGAAATCTGTTTGCATCTGTTTTATAGATTCCATTTGTTTCCTATGTTGGAATTCCTTCATGTTCCTCAGCTTCTTTATTTTGTTTCATCTGTGTCCACTTTAGATTTATTAATCATGTCCTGTTCTATGGTCACAATGTCTGCTGTTATCTGAGAAGTTATTTCTGATTTGATTTTTTCCAGATCCTCTTTTGTTGCCAGTTCAGGGAGTCCAGGTGGTTGGGTATCAGATCATTTCATCTCATTGCCCTTTGGGGTTGCCTTAGGTGATCTGGAAGTCTGATTTTGAGACTTATTTAAATGTCTTTTGATTTCAACAGATGCAGCCTGGTGTGGTTTTTTTCAGGTGACTTTTTGCTCATCCACTGGTCTTGAATTCTCAGCAAGCCACTGAGAAGCCTTTACTCTGCTGCTCACTGGTACGTCACCTCCTGGGTTCAGAGTGGTGGCCTTCTGGATCCCTGAGCTGACCTGTTGTCTCGGTGGGCTTTTGGCTGGGGCCTGTGCACACTTGGGATGGTATCTAGGTGTGCCTCTCGCTGTGGCCCCTATGTAGCTGCTGTCTGGGAGGGCCTTTGGTTGGGGGTTGTGCACCCCAGTTCCTGTTGTCTGCACAGGCTTTGGCTAGGGTATCCATGCACTTATCAATGGTATCAGGCAAGTCTCTGGGTATTGCTTGTGTGCCTGTCCAGCTGTTCTCCAGGTGGGTCCCTGGCTGTGGCCAATGGTATGCCGAGCCTCTGGCTGAAGCCTGTGCACCTGTGCAGCTCCTCTTTGGGAGGACCTCCAGCCTGGCCTGTGTGGGTGCTCTGGAGCCTCTGGGGTTGGGGCAGACCCCGACTGGGATCTGCCTGCAGCTGCACTGGTCTGGACCATGCAGCTGCTCCCTGGGATCTGCACATACTCACGGATGGAATGGTGGGCCTCTGGTGGAAGCCTGTGGGCCCGTGGAGCTCCTTTCCAGGTGGACCCCCAGCCTGGATTTTACTGCTTTCTTATGCCTACATTGCACTGACATTAGAATAAATATGTAGAGCAATGGAACTCAAGTCAATAAATAATCCCATTTTTTATGGTCAATTGATTTCAACAAAGAGGTTGTAACAGCCAAAATGTTAACCCAATTATTCACCAACTGATGAATGTAAAAACAAAGTATATCCATACAATAGGATATACTTGACAATAAAAGTAAAGTACTGATACATGCTCCAACATAGTTAACTTTCAAAATACTATGTTATGTGAAAGAAGCCAGTCATAAAACACTACATGCTGTGTGATTCCATTTATACGACATGTTCAGAATAGATGAATCTATAGAGAAAAGTAAAATAGTGGTTACCTAGGATTTGCAGTAATTGAAGTGGGTGAATTCAGAGTGTATCTCTTTTTTTGCTATATTAAAATTGTTCTAAAATTAGTGATAATTTCACAACTCCCACATATACTAACAACCATTGGATTGTATAGTTTACCCAGTTGAAATTTATGGCATGTAGATTCTATCTCACTAAAGTTGTTAGAAAACTGAAAAAAAAAATTCCTTAATATCCATGGGCCCTAATCTCATAGACGTGCATAGCTATTTCACTGCCACTTTAGATTAAATATGGAGAAATAAGGTATTCAATTGTTCCTTGTTCATATTTAAAGATCCATAGCTGAAAAGAAGCCATGACTCCCTATCCCTCTAAAGAAATGTAAGCTTCCCCTTCTCTACATCATTTTCGTGTTCTAAGATAGAATATTTGTTTTATTTCAACTAAGCATTTCTTAGGTATGCTTGAACTCCCTTTCTCACTCACTCTTGCCCTCCCCTTAATTTTGAGGTAACATTAATTTCCAAAGTGTTAAAATCCTGCCTTTTAAAAAAAGTTTCTCTTCTTACTATGATGATATCTGTGCCCTCACTGACTCATTAAGAACACACCAACTGTTAATTAAATATTAGATTCTATGATTACTATCCAAGATAAATGACCCAATTTTGTCTTGAAGAAGCTTTCAATCTGGGTGTAGATGTATTCAGCTAGCTCTGTAACAGCATAACAATGCAACAGGTGCAGGAGGCAGGTGGAATTAATCCCAATCAGGAGAGATGGGGAGGTCTCCAACTCAAGCTGATCTTTATAAATCTGCCATATTGTCAGGTGACTTCAAAGTCTTTCACTATATCTTCAGAGATATAAAGAATCCAGTTCTTAATGTAAAAGATGAAGTTATAGGACTTCACAGGTAGTTCCATCCTTTTCATAAAGGAGTCTACTAGCTACTTCTATATTCATGTGGAATCTATAGAGGTTAATCAAACTAAGTTGTAAGCTAGAATCAAAAGAATGTGAAGACACTAAAAAGGTGAAACTAGCTTTTTTTTTGGTATGGGGGATCGAACTCGGGACCTTGGGCTTTCGAGGTAGGCGGCAGCAAAACTATTAAGAGTGCGTATTTCCGAATCACAAAATGAAACTTTTTACAGCAAAAATAAAACTACCTCCAAACAAAATAAAACTAAGAGCAAGCAACACTCCCTACCTCCAAATAAAGAATAAATAGAGAATAAATACGGTCTTTCCTAAGGCTTGAACTTCTTGCTTGCCCATTTACAAGATTCCTGTGTGATTCCTCCTGTACACTCCAACAGAGCTACTAAGACTTTCAGAACCAAGAAGCAAGCTTGGCTCTGTGGTATGATGCTCAGAGGAACTTTGACTCATTCTTCAGCTCATGGTGTCCCTGTCCACTCCCTGTTGTACATTCTAATGTGAATCTTAATGTTATGTTAGTGAATCTTTCCCAACACAATGCATCACGTGTCGAATTATTTAGATCTTAGTGAATAAGACAGTTCTCTGTATCACCCCAAAGCAACTGGCAAAATAAGGTGAGACTGAAACCCAAAAGCTTACTCTTCAAGATCTGAGGTAAAAAACCCTGCTTCCTTTGATCACATCTGCCAGGGTTTGGTCTCCACATGCCCTGACATTAATTAACCTCGTGGTCCTTCACCATAAGCTGATTTCCCTAAGTTGCAATCACTGTTTCCAGTTGAATCTATCTGGGACGAGCACCTGTTCCACTGGTAGCAGCATTCACACAGGTATCCACTGGTACCTGTCATCATTTTCATTCTTTGCCAGACCCTGGGTTCTGCAGCTTTTGGGGGAACTTTCCTCAATTTAGGATGAAGTCTTCTCCTTAGGAATCTCACTTTCCAGATTTCTGTTATGTGTTTGGCTCATGTTTGTTTAATGACTGAGTAAACCTATTCCATCAACTTTTAGAAATTATGTAAAGGCAAGCAGAAGAGCTGTTTTCCAGTTCATTAGTCAGTTATCTGTAAGTTTTATTATTATTCTTAGGACTCAAATAGAATGACTAAGATTGCAACTTTAAAAACCTTCAGGATCAGAGAAAATGAAATTTGCTACTCTTCTTTTAATACCTTTACAGTGAGAGGGAATAAAAAATTGCCAAATCAGAATCCATCTAAAAACCATTTCTTCTTTTTTTTCTAGAAGTGATTGAAAGGGAACATAAAAAGATGTCAGCTTGACAGATGGATTGCTGCTATTTCAGATTTGCAACCAGAAAACAAGGCCAGGCTATGGATCTTGGTGTGAAATTGCAAGTCTTCTATCTATTTCAGGAGATCACATTGGAACAACTTATTTTATTTCCTAGGCATCCTCCACTTCTCTTACATACACAATAGCAGCTACACTGGAGGAGAGCGGTCAAGGACAGGGCTAGAGTTATATTCCTCCAGCTTTTCCTTTCCCAACCATTTCTTAAATGTATAACAATTTTTAGAACCTGAAAGGCTTGTAAATATATGTTGCTCTATGGTTACTAGATAATTTGTAAGACTGGAGTATATCATGGAACTGTAAAATACTGAGTACTGTTGCTACTACTGTCCAACATCCCTTCCTAGGATCATCTCTTTCCAGGTCCTCACACTTCCTACACCCCCCTCACACTGTTCATTACTGCCACCCTGATTCTGACAGCCTCAGGCATTCTTTCATTTCTTGACCATTTCCATGAATCTCCTCCCATCAAAATTTATCTTTTATACTTCCTGACACCAATAAAAAGAGACAATCTAAGTCCAAGCTCACACTGGGTTTAATATTTGAGAAGAACTTTATATCTTTCTACTGTAGAGTTATTTTCACTTAAATAGATGCTTCCTAAAACATATTACCTGAATGTAACATAACCCATGTAAGAATAGAAATTTAGACAATGCAGCAAGATAATACTGCCCTATCTCAAATCCTATACAGGGAGGACTATTTCCTCCATTCATAAAGCTGGGGTTATGCTTTGATCTTCAAAAATAAACATCTCTATTCTACTTCAGTTGAATCATTACTCAAATAGCATTGAAATTGTTTTTGTTGGACATTATATTTGATCATTCACATCAACACCCAGGTAATTAAGCATTTAAAAATATTCTTAGTATTTATAGTCTGGGTTTCTGATATGAAATATTTTCAGTGTTTCTTCATGATGCATGAATAAACTTAATAAAAATTTCTATAATCTACTAATAAAATGACTCAACTTTTATAAGTAATATTATTTTCTTTCATTTTCGAATAGCAACTAATTAAAAAACCTTCAATGATAATACAGTATCTTATTATCAAAAGGAAGTCCTAGAATTATAGTTATAGCTCCTGCCAGTTCATCAATTAGTGACATGTCACTGAGAAAATGATACCACTCTGCTGAGTTTCTAAACACTGAGAGTTGGATTCAGTGACTCTTGAAAACTTTAGGTCATAGATCCTTTCGTGAACCATATGAAAACTATATTATTTGTTGTGGTATCATGATTAAGAGACTTAATTCTGGCCTCAGTTTGGATTCTACCTTCGCCAGTTTCTAGTACTGCAGCCTTGGAAAAGTTGCTACAAGAATCTAAGCGTTACCTCCATTTCTGTCGCCAGTTTTAATCTATCCAAAAGGACTTAGCTCAGTGTCTGGGACTTATCAGGCCCACAATAAATGCTAGATTAAAAAATTAAGCCCAAGATAACTAGATTTAATTTAATGATCCTTAGTAATATTTAAGTCCATATTTCCTAAGCAAACATCACAGAAAGTTGTTTTTCAAAATATTAGGAAGCAGACGCAGGAGAATTATTCCATTGAGCAAGTTGATGGAATTCTGCCTGCTAGCTCTCCCTCTTTGGGATTCAAAATGTTGACAGTATATTAAAAGCTCATATGAGTTCTAAAATTAAAAAATAAATGCCAGATTGGCTTATCTCAGAATTTTTCAAACTTCTTTCACTGGATAGCCACTTTTCCTCTCCATATCCTTTAATTTCTCCAAGAATTAATATTACTGGTCTGGGATTCTTTTTCTTTATTCAAATAACATCTTCTTTTAGGTTTTGCTTCCTTAATTGATAAGAGGCCATTTTATACTGTGAACTTTAGTACTGCTAGAATATACAAGTACCTATAAAATAGCTATACAACACGTATGAATTTGGTGATATATTTTGCCTATGTTGACAAGGCCTAGAACACAGTCCAGTCAATCCATCAAAAATCTTTGCACACTGAAAACCAACTGCTAATGATGCTTGCAGTCAAATGTGTCAACAGACTTCTTGACAGGACCACAATGTTAAAACTTACACCCTACAAATATTGAATATAATGTTACTTCATATAGTTCTTCATCCACAGAGATTCTGGGATGGCTGCCATTCACTTAACTACTTCATCAAAGTATTCAACTGAGAGCTATGGAAAGCAATTTGGAAACTGCGAAGAGCCATTGAATTGATGCATCTGAGGCCACCATTCTGGGTTGTGAATATTTGGTGTGAAAATTTGGCAAATCAGGTTCAATCTGGGATATCTATTGATACTAAATACCTCTTCACTGGACAGAAATCTATCAAACACTCAGAAACTTTCAAATCTCTTCTTTTTTAAGGCAATCCAAACCTTCCAAGAATCTTGCTAGTTTCCGTTTGTCTCTTTTTAGGCAAACATAATATTTTAGCACTGTGACACTAATTATTTCCAGAAACTTGCACTAGAGAAGGAGGAAATGATTTTTTTTTGACTGAGGAAAACAAATCTATTAAAAAAAAACCCTGAGAAACTGAAATATAAGGACCCAAAACAACTCAGGGATAGGAAGAAGATTAGCCCTGGGGTTAAAAGAATTAAGTATCTCTCCAAAACATAAATGTTTAAATGTTCATAGAATTAATATAAATCTTTTAAGGGGGAAAGAACTTGATGCACAAAACAGGAGATAGTCCAAAATTCTGTCATATACAAATAACATACCCTGGAAACAAATAACTCCATCCTGCAACATTGCAAAATAACTGGGTGAAAGTTTCTGTTTTTTTAAGAATTCCAAATAACTCACAAGTTTTGTTTTCATATATGCTTGTCTAATGGCCAATTTCAATTACCAGTAAATTATTTGTGTGGGTAACATTTTTATAATAATAAGTGTACATTAAGAAGGAAAGATTTCTAGCTACTTATAATCCTCTGGATTCTACAGATACCAGTTTAAATTTTCTTTATGTTTCTACTAGTTCCTCAATCGATTTTATTCCACCAAAAAGGCACCCAAATAAAAAAATTGAAACGAGTCACACTGCATCATAGCTGGAAACAACAAAACATTTTAAAGGTCTTTTGTATAACATATTGCGAGTCACCAGCTGTTTTCTGATCCATCGAGCAAATTCTGTGCTGAGGGACTGCTGCCCAGAAGGCAGGAACTGACATTGATTTGAATCCACCAGCTCTCCTGGTGGATCAGATGGCATCTCAGCACTGGAATCAGTATTGCTATCACATCCTCATCTGTCGCCTCATGGGACAAGAGCTGCAACAAATATGAAGGGAAATTGCTCCCATTAGGGGACAGCTACATTTATTTCTGTTACAAAAATGCACCACCTATCATGTGCATGTTAAAATGATGCCTAACTGTAAAAAGAATCCATCTACTTCTGCCCAAATATGAATAAGCTCAACAGAGTAATGCAGTATCTCTGCTTCCCAGCCCTGTTGGTAGATAGCCTGGCTTGGGGTTGAGCTGCCCGTCTGCTGGAGGTGTGTAGAAGTGATTTGTCCGCTAAGCAGCTCACACCCAGAGACCCTCCAGAAGGGGTGCCACCCTAGCCTTTGTGCCTAGTCTCAACCTTATGCACCTACTCACCAAATTCAGGATTTTTTTCAACTTATGAATCAGACTCTTTTTTACATTTTTATTTATTCTCCAATTTCCAGAGTGGTAGATTAAATGGAAAGACTGCAACCATTTTAGGGAAAGCAATTTCAAATTTGAGCTCATTTTCCAATCCGAAAATAAAATACCTTCACTTAATAGTAAGCCACATCCTCCTCTGAAGAGTTTATTAGCCCTCTGCATTGTGAATTCTACACAGGAACAGCAGGACACTGACTTCCAGTAAATGTTTGTGAAGCTCAGTGATGCAAAACAGACTCACTGAAGCCTAGGCTCTCAGTTAAAGCACAGCCTCCCACTCTAAATTGCACACTTACTTATGCTATCCATCCATCCATCCACCCATCCATCCATCCATCCATCCATCCATCCATCCAACAAATATTTATTGAATACTTGTTATATACAGCTAGGAACAAATAGACACAGCTTTGGCTATTATAGAGCTTACCACCTAGGATATAGATGAGATTATGTGTTTGATGTGTTTCACTAAAAAGCTGTGATTGGCTGATAATCAAGGCCATCATTTTCAAAAGATTTCCTTTAACTTTGAGCTTTCCTCAGTACATTCTGCACCATGAAAATGTTCAGGGATAACTTTTGCAGTTTAAGAACATAAAATATATTAACAAAATCAAAGATGACACCTGGCCCATCAAGTGTTCTTAATCAGAAAACTATCTTAACAGAAAAATTCATAAATACATTTAATGTACGATAACACTAAATATATGGATGTAAACATAAAAAAGATGATGCCTGCAACATAAATTGTTAACTAAGAATTTCATTCTGAAAAGAAATGAAATAAATTCTTGTGGGTCTTAGGCCATAAAGATAGCATTAAATGCAAAACTTGTTTAGTAAAAACTAAATTCAATAGTAACAGTAGCATGTGCCACTTGGGAATAACAGATCATTAGAAGCTTTTAAGATTCTCATAACAGATGACGTTCCCTTAGGTCCCTTCCAATCCCAATTCAACCCTAATCATTCTCCTTCTTTGGGTGTTTTTTTTAAAGTCAGCATGTTGCTGTATAATATATATTGACACCATAACCTGAAATATCAGGTCTGCTCAATTGTTATGCAAGTAATGTGGCTCTGTAAATGACTGCTGGGCGACAGGATGCTACTAAATGGAAAAGAAAATGCGAGCCACGTCCACTGCCTTCTGCCTGTGGCTTAATCTGAAATAACATCTGTGAAGGAACATGTGACACTCTGATCCAACAATGCATTTGACGGGGAAAAGTATCTGTAATGAAATTTCTAGTACAAGGGAATCAGGACATAGAAACTTCTGCCTGTGCCAGTCTATACCTTCCTCACTACCTCACCTCTGTCAAAGTCCCCCAGAAAAGAGATCCAGGGAAAAGCTAGCGCCCCTTAAAAGTAGCATTTCATAATACTCCCCCAAATTAGGATTCCAACTTCAGGATATTTTTCTTTCAAATGGGAAAATTTATTTAAACTCATTTATGGTCTCAAGAAAGCAAGCCAGAAAGGATTCATCTCTGCATAACTGCTATTCAAATTCATTTAATTAAAAAAAAGTGCATTTGGTAATCTGTATGCATGAATAATGTACTCATGAAGTATAATCTTTTGTTTTTTCCTTTATAAATTTTTTTGGAACATCAAAAACGGTAGTTAAAGGGGCTCAAAGATGATCACAGGAGTTATTGGGCACCTACCTGATTCATGCTGAGAAACGGAATGGAGATGAAAGGACACTGAAGGGACAGATTGTAGGAAAAGTCTCCCCGTATACATATCCAGAGTGTGTCTGTGTCTGCTTTTAAGGGTTCTCTTAGAATAAAAACATTGAAAAAACACATATGGATGCAAAGATATCAGGAGAACTCCTTGGAAGTTTCATATTTCCCTCCGTCCTCAGCATGCACTGACAAGATGCCTTCGGGCTTGATAATGTGTCTATTACCAGCAACCACTCCCTGTATATTATTAAGAAGATTCTGGCTGCTTAACTGCTGAATGAGGCTTAAATTAGTTACAGCATCGTGTAAGCCACCATTTTAATACTTATCACAGCATAAGGCTTCAGAGTGCCTGGTGCAAAGTGGCCACTCAGTAAAAATGATTATTATTTTTGAAGGAAAAAGGCAGAAGATGGAGCCTAATGCATGGCTATCACAGGATCTACACCCAAAAGGCTATTCAAATGTTCTCTAATTCTTTAAGATCTTAACGGGGTGTTGCAATGGCCACCAACTTAATAAAAGGACATTTGAGTAGCTCCTTGAGAGCCTATATCCTCAGATCTTATTTTAGGAAATGAATGAAAGAGGTGTGTGATGGATGGATGTTATTGTGACATACTCTGCTCTTAGTTATAGATGGCAAGGTGGGGATAGTGCAGAAGGTCTTACAGGCTAGCACATCCTTCAGTTCACATTCCAATGACAAGAAATTAGCACATGGCGTTCATGTTCTACATGTCCAGGAGGAAATAAAGATGGGGCTGATGAACAGCTAAGCAGTTTCTGCTAAGGATTCACACATCTGGTCATGCTCACTGACTGGATGGTTCAGTGGTAGCTCTCCTTAGGCTTTGCACCTTTCCAGTGTCTTGTCCATACAGAAACTAAAGAGTCTCTCTGGCAGCATCCTAGTTCTTCCATCTCAAAGCAGATTTCTTCCCATTTTTGTCTGCTCCATTTTTGTTTCTAGGTCCACTAGGGTTTCTAAGTCTGAGCACCTTTAGGATCCTCTGCCTGCAGCCCAGTTTTTATTGCTGCATTGGTGCTGCCAGCTGCCAAACCTCTGGACAGAGCATTACCAACTTCCTGGAACATTCAACAAGGGCTCCCAGATAGCCTTTCCTAAAGCTATCTGCCGTATATCTGGGCTCCTCTTGTTTCCTGGACAGAACAGGTACTGCAAGGCAGATCTAAATTTCTAAGCAAGCACAATGTATTGCAATGATTATGGGCTCTGGGGACTTGGGTTCCAGATTCCCTGTTGATATTTTGATATTTTTAGCTGCATGACCTTGGCCAGTGTAGACTCATGAATTTCATCTGTAAGGAGAGGCTAACAACATCTATATTCCCAATTGGATAGAGGCCCTGTGAGAATCAGATGAGAAGGTCTGGGTGAAAACAATTTATAAACTTTAGAAAGCTAAGGTGTCATCGTGTAAATTTTGGGGATGTGACAGCAGCTATTTCAATCAAATCATGCATAGACACAACATCTTTCTTAAGGGAACATAGTGATTTATTTCCTTGGTTTTGTAAAGAGAAGTTATCAATTGCTTTTCATACTCTAGTAGCATCTATATTTGTATAAACCTCAGCAGGCCACAACACTGTCTTTTCCAAGTTTCTTTAGTTTGTTGTTACTAAAATTTCCCATCTACACAACTATACTCATTCTTCTATTCCAAACAGGGTTTTCAAGGAAATACCCAGAACCATCAGGCAACCAAATACATTACAATTACCAATGGAAATTCCAAGTTCAAAAATGCTATGCGACTTTTCATAAGTCACAGGTCTTTTTGACACTCCTGGGGTTAGAAGCTACTGATGAAGAACATGTGTTCTATTATATAATACTGTTTGTTTCCAACAAGGAGAGTTTTATTTTCTGACTCTCCCTATTACCCAATTCACATATCTGCTCTTAAGGGAGGGGAGAAGTAGTGCTGGCCTTGCTGCTTAGGTTAGTAGGTCACCCATGCATAAAAGCAGAATTGGGAGATTTGACTATCATCAAAGAAAGGGGAGATCAGAAATTTCTATTACAGAGTTTTTCCTTTGCATTCACGTGTTTTCAGAGATGACAAGAACATTCAGGCTTACTGCTGGTGGGAGTGTAGACTGGTGCAAGCACTGTGGAAATCAGTATGGAGATACCTCAAAGAACTAGGACTGGAAGTCCCATTTGACCCCGCTATTCCCCTGCTGGGGATCTTCCCCAAAGAATTAAAAGAATCATACCACAGTGATATATGTGCACCCATGTTCATAGCAGCGCAGTTTGTAATAGCTAAAACTTGGAAACAGCCCAAATGCCCATCAACTGGAGACTGGATCAAGAAAATGTGGTTTTTTTATAAAATGGAGTACTACTCAGCCATAAAAAATGAGAAATTAGAGACATTTATAGCTAAGTGGATGCACATTGAGGCAATACTCTTAAGTGAAATAAATAGGACACACATGTGTAAATACCGAATAGTTTCTCTGGTGTGAGAAACTGAAAGTGTGAATAAGGACTAAATGTATAAGAGGTCATGTGAAATAGGAAGAAAAGGGGCAAAGGGGAAGGAAGTGGGAGGGCTAGGGGAAAGGATAGAAGGGAATGGGATTAATATGAGAAAATCGAAAAATAGGAACAAAATCTTTGTAAATAGGGAGGACTGGAGGGGTTGAAGGGAGGGCTGGGCAAGGGCGAAAAATAAGAACCAAGAGAGACTATGTAAAGATGCAAATTTCCAATGATGAATGTCATTATATTGTATACCTAAAATGTACCAATGATTAGAATGAATAATCGATAATGTAAAATAGGAAGAAAAGGTCCAAAGGGGTAGGGGTAGTGGGAGGGGCAGGGGAAAGGAAAGAAGGGAAAGGACAAATGCTGAGAAATGGAAAAAATGGAAATAAAGTCTTTGTAAATAGGAAAGGGTGGAGGGGGTGAAGGGAGGGCTAGGAATGGGGAAAAAATAAGAACCAAGATGCATTATGTAAAGGTACAATTCCCAATGAGAAATGTAACTGTGTTGTATACCTACAATGTACCAATAAAAGAATTTAATACAAAAAAAAAGAACATTCAGGCTTCCAGTTTAAAGTCTTGCTGAAACAGAAGAATACAATTATGAAGGGATGCTTTTCTGAAAGCCAAGTCCCTTCAAACCATCACCTTACTGTGTTGCAAAGCACTCCACTGAGCATCTCTGCTCCCAAGAGATGAGGAAGAGAAGGCCTGGATGATTAGTCTTCCCATAACCTGCCAGCCCAGCATGGATGGATTCTTAAATTTTCTTTACTGAGATGATTAATTTTTTAGCAGTTCTTTTTTAGAATGCATGATTCTACTAGGAGTTCATACTACTGTTCCACAGGCTGTCGAGTGTCTTTGTCTCTTTCTTTATGTTCCTTTCAGTTTTAAATCATCATCGCCTGATTTATACATACATTTTCTTTTTCATAAGTCTCCTGGGGATCCTCAAATATCCTCTCATTCTTTGGGTTGGCCACTGCTTTCTGGATTGCAACACAAATGGCTTTGCTTTCTCTTCTCCCTTCCCAGTTATTCTCTGTTCCTTCCATTTTGATTGTTCTCAGTCAGTATTATTGCCTTCACCCCACCCTCCTCAACATGAGTGAATACAGGAGCCTCAATTCTTGTGCATCTGCACTTCCTTTCCATAAATTCAATCACCAAAGCATTGACTCCTGCACCTACCTTTTCCTATTTCTATCTCTACTGTTCATGGATCACCTGTCCTTTTGTTACATTTGCATTTGCATCCTTAACTAGCTAGGGTCCTGCCTGGGCAAATATTCTCCAAGGCAGGTGTGCAGGTGACCCACTCAGGTGACTCCATTGCAATGTTTTTCCTAGAAAAGGATAAGAATTGAAAGTTTCTTGATATTTAATACATGATTTGATATTACTACCTGTTATTGATTTGTGAGTATATATGGCTCTTTAATTGAACAAGGCAAACTTGATACATGTGAAAATAACAGGAATTAGATTTTTCATACCACTGCCATCTGGCAAGTTCTCTGAACTATGCTCTTCACCCAGGGGAGATCTTAGCCAGATCCCATCCTTTTCCCAGGAATGTTCTGACACTAATCAAAGGTCTCATTTGACCTTCTACCTACCTATCACTGTTTCTTGATCCCTAGAGCAGGCTAGGGAGAAGGCTCCTATGTCATCTCTGTGCCTCCTTCCTCCCCTGGGATGCTCCTCACCAGGCTTGTGTGGGGGTGCCAGGAGGAAAAAAAGTGACTTCTCAAGACTTTTCTTCTTTAAGAATCAAGGAAATGACCAAATGTTCATGGTACACATACTGAGCACCAATTAAAATAATGCTAAGTCAGAGAAGTTGTCTATGAGGATAAGTATGAGTTGTCGTTCTATGACAATGCTGAAATAACTATGACTATTCTTAAAAAGTGCTGAAATAACTATCACTGTTCTTAGAAAGTCCTTAAGGAACTTGTCCAAGGTCTTGTGGCTATCAGTGTTGGGATCCAAGTGCAGTCTGCAAGCCCCAAACACCTTGTTCACTCTGCATGCTTCCAGAACTACTCTCACCCTGACTTTTCTTCCTTGGAATCACCCACCTAGTCACAGTTTTTTTAAAGCATTCCTTCTTGCTGTCTGACTGTGTGCCCATGCAGGGCTCCTGGATCTCCTCCCTCTGGACCCCATGAAGCAAGCACAGTGCCATTCTGTAGCAGGTATAGGATGGGCAGAGCCATGAAGGAAACAAGGGTAGGGTGGTTGGCCAGCTGTAAGGAGAATTAGATGCTTTGATTTTGAGGAAACACACAGAGTTCCAATGGAGGAAATAATCCAGACTCAAACCACTCAGAGAAGAGCAGTAAGAACTCAGAACTGTCTGCTAGATTTCCCATTTAGAAGCAAGATTATGTGTGGTTTTGGGGAAAAAAGCTTTCATAAACTTTTGGGAATAGAATCTAGATTCCTATGAATTCAAGAGTGAATGGGAGGCAAGGGCGAGGAATTAGCAGGTGTAGATTACTCTTTCCAGAAATCTATCTTTAAGGAGTAGGGAAGAGATTATATAACATGTGAAGACACATTTTTAAGGATAAGGGGCATAAGAAGGAAGAGGGAAAGGAAGAAAAGAAGGAATGAAGTGATGAAGAAAAGGAAGGAAGGAGAAAAGGAAATGAGAAAAGGAAAATAAAAGTGCATTGCGTACCTGCATTATGTTTCCAAAATTCCCTGAGATACTTGTCCTGGGGCTCTTATGTCTTGAGTGGTGTTGAACATGGGACCTGTCAGTAGTTAGTATCTTCCCAAACTCTTTTACCCCAGTCTCCCCAAATTAATAAACTTGAATAGTTTAAATTTTCCTAAAAAAATTGTATGCAATAGGATTTTCTTTTGAATGTCTGTGTTTTGCTTTTGCCATCCCTACACCTTGAGAAAGGGAAGTGGTATGAGGTGAAATAGTTGGCTGGCCCGTAGTACTTCTGGAAAATTCAAGAAGAGTCCCCAACCCAGAACCCAGGTCAGTGAATGCCTTCAGTATCCTGGGAAGCTCTGAGCAACACCAGGAGTGTGTGACCAGTTTCTTTCCCTGGAATACCAAGCAGTACGAGAGGAACATGGAGAGGTGAGTTGCAGAAGTGGCTTACCCATGATGCAGTACAATTTACCAGTCACTGTGCTGTGAAAGTCATCGAGGAACGAGGAATGTATATTGTGAGCCTGTGATCTATGACCTGATGCCCAAACAGCGCGTTTATGGGGCCTTCAGGGGTGTAAACCAAATTCTGACACCATTACCTCTACAACATGGCAAAGGTTAAAGTGCTACACCTAATGTAACTTTGCAGTTTTATATGGCAAAGATATTGGGGCATGTTACTTAACGATCACTCTTTGATTTAAAGAGCCAAGCAGTTTGCTCAAGGCCCTGGCTCGGTCTCCAGTAGCATGAGCTACTGCAGTAAAACATGGGCAGTGACAGATGGTTATTAGCATGAGGAAGCCTCCTAAAGCGTTGAGCGAGCTCCAAAGGGCCACAAATGGAGCCGGAATCAGTGAATTCCAAAAGTTTAGAGGTTTCCATCACTGGAGGCCAGTGGGGCTAATGAGAGACAATCTGGGAGCAAAGGTCAAAAGCCATAGGCAGCCAGAGTCCCAATTTATTAAGCAGCCTCTAATTAGGAACTGGTTGGGGAGAAGTGTACACACAGGCATACCTCAGTCAATACCTCACAATGGAATTCTGGAACAAATAGAAACACAAAGGAAATAAGAAAAACGACACCCCCACTCACATTCCATTCCAGAGATCTGGTGTGTGTGTGTGTGTGTGTGTGTGTGTGTGTGCGCGCGTGTGTTTGGGGAGGGTGTCTTCTGTGGTCAGGCCAATCCAGAGATGTTTTTGAAATCAAAGTTTTTCTCAGTCTTCCAGCTTCTTGGATATTTTCTATGTAAATAATGTTGACAGCTTTTAATCTTTAAAATCATCTCTAATTAAGAATCAAAAAGGCCATGAAGGGGTTCAAAACCATTCCTCTACTGGTTGTTATTCCAAAGCAAGAGAGAACAGGGCAACAGGGAACTATTCCAAAATGTTTCTCAATGTGCTCTGTTTAATGTGTATGTGTGTGTATGTGTGTGTGTATTTACACATACTATTTTCTCTAATTGCAACTTAATAAGAATTAATTCTAAGGAGAAATCTACAGGAGAAATTAGTGGATATAAATCATTCTTTAAGTAAAAGGCTAACACAGGAATCAAATGAGTATCGAGAAAAGCAAATCTTCCCTCACTTACCTATTTTTTCTCTACAGGAATGCAGGTAGCATCTTTTAATACAAAGACAGGTAATAGAAAAGGTCTTGGAAAAATGTACAGAGAAATGTCTAATGAAAATACTTTATAACTGCAAAGAGATAAAGGTGAGCAGGCAGCACATTCATGCTATGATCCCTGGAGCAGGGCGGCTGATGTGGAAAAGCCAAAGATGCTCCTTACAGTTAGGCCGAGGGAGGGTCCCCAATAGAGTTAAGAAGTCACATGGGAAGTTTGTTATTGTCACTTCCTTTGTTTCTGAAAGGATTGGAAAGAGGCTGGGTTGAATCATGAGGGAAAACATTGTAGCACAAAGTTCCATCTTCAAACTTTAAACAACTGTAGTAGAAATATAAATGGAATGGAGAAAGACTTTTTTAAAAAAGGATAAGAATGACTGCTGTTGAATAATTAAGGTGAAGGGTAAACAGACTAAATAAATACATTGCCAACTGTTTTCAATAAAAATATTATGACATATGCAGTTGAATATATATGTGCTCAATATTGCAAAAAAGAATGTTTCTTTTTAAAAAGCTTAATTGGTAAGAGGCAAAGTTTTAAGAGGAAATTCCACAACTTGAGATATTTTCTTAATGGTCTCAGTTCCAGTTAACCAAGTTTTCCAGCAAAGCAGTCATCAGCCAGATGGCCTGGAGACAGAGGTGCTGTCTGTCGAGCAGTCACAACCAACTGAGATTCCAGAGACCTCCAAGGCATGACTGTGGGAGTGTGTGTGTGTGTGTGTGTATGTGTGTGTGTGTGTGTGTGTGTGTGTGTGTGTATAGGGGGATGCACAATCTCTTCGGACTCTATATGTGGAAGCAGCAGCTGGCTCAGGTCCCACTGCTCCATATCTCCTCAAGGTACAGGAAGATGGGAGATCTGAGGAGTCCAGCACCCTGGTGACAACCTAGAATAGCAATCTCCAGTAGATCTCACCAGACCACTTCCTGGTGGCAATCACCAGGATATTTCAGAGAAATTTGGTTCCTTGGCATTAAAAAGAAACTCTCTGAGACCGGGCATGGTAGTGCATACCTGTAGCTCTAGCACTCTGGGAGTCTGAGGCTGGAGGATTGCAAGATTGAGCCCAGCCAGGGCAACTTAGTGGCTTAATGAGAATCTGTCTCAAAATAAAACATAAAAAGGACAGGAGATGTAGATCAGTTCAAAGACCTTGGATTCAATCCCCAGTACCACAACAAAACCAAACAAATATACCTCTCTGGAGAGTTGTATAAAGATGCAAAAATGTTTGGGAACTTCTGTTTTTCACTATGTTTTTCTTTAAAACCATTCCCCAAGAGCACTAAATATACATAGGACAGAATGTGAGCACTACCCAGACCTCAGAGTTTCAATAATGTTTCTTGAACTTGAAAATGAATTTCTTCTTTGAAAAAACAAAGTTCAGATTTTTGAAGTCTATGACAAACTCACTGTAACACAATGGGATATATAGAGTTAAGCAGAATTGTATTGAATTCCAGCTGTAGAGTTAAATTACTAAAATATCATATTGGCAGTCAGTTCAAAAATCCATATAAGGGATTTGAAGACTGAGTTGAGGACAAATCAACATAATTTCTGTTTTACAGAGCCGTCCTAACAAAAGATTCCCCCATGAGGTTTCTGGCCTGAACAATGGCCATTGTAGAATCTTGGGGTGGCTAGAGAATCCCAAGCAGTGGTGACCAACCTGTCACTAAGAAAGATTTGCCTCTGATTTGTGCATGGTGTTGTTTAATTCACAATGCAGATAGATTAGTCCTGACGGGCAAAAAAGAGGACTCTAAGAATCACCAGCATTGGGGAAATAATTGCTATTGGAGAAATTGGCAAGTGGGCGCATAATGATTCTCTTATCTTACCTTCCATGTGGGGGAGGGTGCTGGTCAGGACATAGAATCAAAATATCACTTTTCTCTTCAACTTAACTGAATTACATACTTTATCGCCTGGTGGCTTAGGCAATAAATGTTACTGAAAGGACTAATTTAAGATCTGAATTTATTTTAATTAGTCTTTGTAATACTGTAGCAGATGTGAGTCTGCTTAAATTCAACCTGTACTTGCTAAGAATATCAATGAAGTCCCAAACAATTTAGATTGCTAGACAAGACAATTTTTAAATCGTGTGAAGAGAAAGAGGAAGCCAAAGAAGGGGGAAAGAAGGAAGCAGGCCCATGTGGTTTTGGACCAGTTCTGCAGGCACCGGCAGCCCTGTGGATGGGTCACAGCACGGGATAGTAAGTGACAGCTGCTGATAACTCCTGCGGAAGAGTCGATAACCTTACGTGGAACCCATACCCGGGTCCTGGGCAGCAGAGTAATGAGTCCCCCTGGAATGAACGCTCTGGCCTTCTTTGTTGTAACTATCGATCTACTGTAGAATCCTGATGTGATTTAGATGAGGGAGGAAGAGATAATGGTATTGATTATTCTATTTAGGAAGCAGACTAAGACAGAACTCAGGTACAATACACGAACAGAAACAAAAAACCTCACTCAATCATTCCTTGTCTTTTCTTTGCAGTCCGTGGCTGCACAAGGTGGCCGTGGTGACAGGGGAATATATCTTGATAAACCTGTAATTTTGAATTTCAGGGACCATAACATTGCCTTTATTTCCCCAGATTTTTCATGATTATGTATGAGTCCTAAAACAAGCCTCTGGATTGTTGTAATCCAGAGAGAGAGATGAACTTGAGGAAGGGTACTCCCGAGCAGAAGTGTCTTCCCCAACTGCCATCATTCTAACTTCATTAGGTACCCATTTCTTTTATTCAAAACTAGATTCTATACAGTAATTGTCCTAGTTGGGCTGTTATAGCAAAGTCCCATAGACTGGGGAGCTTCTACAACACATATTTATTACAGCTCTGGAAGCTGGAAAGTCCAAGATCAAGGTGCCAGTAGTCAGTGTTTGGTGAGGACTTGGTTCCTAGTCTTTACACAATTGTTGTACTCTCACATGGAGGGGAGGAAAAGAAAGGAGAGGAAGGAAAGAGAGGGAGGAGGAAAGGAGGGAGAGCACAAGTTCTCTGACTCATATGAAACACTAATGTACCAGGGCTTCATTCTTATGAACTAATTATGTTCCAAAGGTCCCTGATACCACTGCAACAGGGTTAGCATTTTAACATAGAAATTTGAGGGGGAGGATACACACAAACATTCAGTCCATCACAACACTGAATAACATTCAGCCTGCCTATGCCATTCCATCTAGCTCAGTGGTTCTCAAGTGGGGTTGAGGAGTCTGGGAGGGATGAGCGTGTTCTCCTGGCCCCCCAAAAGGATAGTTAGTATTATCTGGGAAGATTTTTGGTTGTCATGATTGGGGGAGGAGATGAGGCTGCTTGTTCGTATCTAGTAGGGATAGACTATAGATGCTACGAATTATTCCGCCATGTATAGGCCAGCTTACTAGGAGACATAATTACCCAGTCCAAAATGTCAACAATGCCAAGGTCAAGAAACAGACTATCTAGACTTCGTGTAAAATTGTTCACCAAAAAGCTACTGAAATACTAAAAGCAAAAGGCACAGTGGTTGTGTTTTTTCCCCAGGGGTTTATCTAACTCCCATGACCTCTTGTCTGGTTAGAGGTGGTTTACAGTACAGTACACCAGTGCTGAGCACTACCATGGCCCCAGAAACTGCCTTTTGGGGAGAAAATTGCGAAGTGAACTAATGGCTTTGACCTCCATTGGGTTAATATTCTGCACTTGAATAACACTAAAAAATGGAATGGTATATGTCTTTCCTGTGAAAAGTGGAGACCAGGAGGTTGTGAAGAGGGACATTCTGGATTCAGGGTCAGAAAGAACCAGATCTTAGCTGTTCTAATAAGGTTTTGAGCTATGAACTTGGAGGCTTCAGATGGGCAGACCTGGCTGTAGCACATGTAAGCTGTGAGATTCTGAAACAAGTGCTTAAGCTCTTAGAATGGCAATCTCCTCCCCTCATCTCATCTGCGGGGGGATACCCTCCAAGACCCCCAGTAGAGATCTGAAACTGTGGATAGTATTAAACCTTATATACACTAGGTTTTTTTCCTATGTGTACGTACTATATCTATGATCAAGTTTAATTAATAAAGCAGGCACTTAAGAGAACAACAACAGTATGTAGTAAAGAAAAGAGATTGAAAAAAATATTGGTGGAATTTAATAAAGACAGTTTTAGGACTGGAACTTATTTCATAGGCATTCTGTCCTTTAAAAAGTATTGAGAGAAATGAAATGATCAAGCCATTTAATTAAAAAAAGAATGATGGCTATAGTCCTTATATTTAGGAGAATTAATGTGGAGTACCCTGTGTACTCCCTTCTCTGTTTCACTAGACAGTTTTCTTAGGTTCAGGCCACACATACAAGATTTCAAGTTTTCATTAACACATGTGCCCCTAGGGAGGCTTCAAATGAATGAAACCTTTTTGAAAAGCTGAGCTTTGCTTGCTTGGAAGCAGGAGAAATTATTTCAGTGATGCTGCCAGGGGCTTGGTAAGAAAGGAACCGAAGATGCTGAAGGCTTCAAGCACCCCCAATGCAGGTGTCTGTTGAGCCCAGCGTGCCTCTGGAGGTGTCTGTGTGCCTGGGAACTCATGGAGCAGCTGCCTGCAACTTGTTCTTTTAGAACAGATTTATCTAGAGTGGGCTTCAAATATATAAAATTTTCATATTTGAAAATTATAAACCTTGGAAGCACACATAATGGACCGTGATATCTTGATCAACATTTTCATTTCAAAGACTTGCATCCAGATTTAAATGCAAAAGGGGGAGTACTTTCTTCAGTATCAGTTGGGGTCATCGTGGGTGATTTGGAGAAGGTATGGGGAATTGTGTTAAGAAACCTTCTCTACTGCCTTTCTTGCCAAATGACCTACATGAAAAGGTTTCTTGGATTGGCCCACTTGATATGCCTTGCAGACCTTAGAACAAAAAAAGGAAAATAAATTCTTTTAGTCTCATCCACTCCTTTCTGTTTATTCTAGTATTTGTATATAAGCTATTTAATCTAGAGCTTGGTGCACTAAGCCTGAGAATTAGCAAAACTATGAATTTAACGTTAAATTTCATCAATAAATTTTGAATGATTATGGATAAAATAACTTCTTGGAGTGATTTGGCAGTCTTAATGAAAGAATTATTATAGCTGGTTTTGTAGATATCACTGTTGTGGTAAATGAATTTTTTTTTTTGTACTTGGGCTTGAACTCAGGACCTTGCCCTTCCAAGGCAGGCGCAGTGCCACTGAACTAAAACCCCAACCCTTGAATTTTTGTTTTTTGAGACAAGGTTTTGCTAAGTCACTAAGTTGCCCAGGCTGGGCTTTAACTTGTGATCCTCCTGCCTAAACCTCTCAGTGTAAATTTTTCAAGTTGGCAGCAGTATTTCCCATCCTACATGTTTTTCTTACACTGTGACTCTGCTATCTTCTTAGTGTGAGGTGGAGATCTATGTTCCCACCCCTTGAATCTGCAGGGGCCTGCAACAACAGAGACAGAGATGGCATGTAACTTCTGAGAACAGGCTATTAAAGTAATGGGACTTCTACCTGGTCTCTCTTGGGGTACTTCCTCTTGGAATCCCACTGCTGTGCTGTGAGGAAACCCAGGGCACTTGGAGAGTCCACACGTAGGTGTTCCAGACAGCAGTGCATTGGGGATTCCAGTAGGCAGCCAGCATCCATCAGGCACTGGATGTAAGAAGATTCCCAGGCCAATGATTGAAATTCCACCTGGCTTCTTGTGACCCAGGATAAAATACGAAAGGGAAGACAGGGGTTAAAGAAAGGCTTCATTCAAAGGAGCCAACCCTTGAGGTTTGATATAATCCCTTTTCTCATTTACTTCCCTAGACAGCAGGTGATTCTGGATCTAAAATTGCCTTCCAAGAGATCAAATCTGGGGTGGAAAGTAGTAAAAAGTTTCAGCAGAAAAATAGCCTAGTAACAAAGCTGAAAGCCTGACTATAAAATTGCTTTGCTGAGATCTTAAAAAGGTCTAAGGTGATGACTTTCACACAGACCAAAGCCTCTGTCCTGCAGATTAAGGACACTGTCCCATGGGAGTTTCACTGGGATGCCATGATGGAGATGGGCTTTGCTGCAAGAGATTTGTAGCTGTTGCACTTTCTAATGGAGTGGATCATAAGTGAACACACACACACACACACACACACACACACACACACCCCCCGAAAGGTTTTGAAGAAAATTGTTTTGACAGAAACACCACCAACTTGCACCAAAAGAAATAGAGACTTCAATAAGTGAAGAGGAGCTATGGGAGGCCTAATCTCTTACAGACAGGATGAAGGATGAAAAAGCTGCTGAGTTACAACAGTCTTTTGGCAAAGATCATGTGGCTTAGAGGGGAGAAAAAAAATCCCAGAGAGTGGAGCCAGGAGCCACAGTGAGGAACAAGGCTGAGGGACAGAGCCCTAACCAAGGGGCTGGCAATGTGTGTTCCGCTCTATTAAAGAATTGCTCTGACACAGTGACTGCCGAGTTCCTCCAGCAGCAGCTTTTTGAATGAGAGTAAGCACATGCTGAACCCAGCTCTCTCCCCACTAGAGGCTGGGTGTGTGGGGAAGGAGGAGGGCAGACAGCTTGTCTTTTCAGTACATAGGCTTTCAGGTAGAAAGGAATGGTTCTTAAGGGTCTACCCAAGGAGCCACACCCAGGGACCCTTATTAGCATGCAAGTGTGATGTAGGTGATGATTCCTAAACCTGTGCAATAATGGGTTGAGTCAGGTTCTTGAAGGGAAAGATTGAGTAGTTTTGCATATGAGAAGTACATGAATTCTTTTGGCAGCTCATATCTTTCAAGATGACCACATCAAGATCCTCTCTCTATCACATGTTCCTTTCTTATAATGTGGTGTATTTCCTCTGCATTTGGCCAGGCGTGTGACTGTAGAGGAAATGACATACAAGGTCATATAGAAAGACAGAGCATCAAGCTTTTCACTTGGGATTATTGCTCTCAGCACCTACATGCTATGCTATGAGAAAGCAAAGACCACCCATAGGTGTTTTGCTAAGCCCAAGCCTGGATCCTGACATGGCCCATGTTAATTGCAGACATTTAAATGAAAAATCCTTTGAAGTGACTCTAGACCTAGCCACCTTCTGACTGCAAATGCATGGTGGATGGCAAGTGAGAACCACTTAGCTGAACCTAGTCAACCCCAGAACTGTAAGAGGTAATATTGTTTTTAGCCACTTAGTTTGCAACAGTTTGTTATGCAGCAATAGAGAACTGGAATGCCTAGTTCCTTCATACTCTGCAATGTGTTCACGTTTAGTGCTTTGACATCACTTGTGGTTTTGTTATATGTAATATACACATATTATATATGAGAAGAGGCCAGCAATGTAGAAAACCTTTAAAAAGTTTCTAAGGTCTTTATGTTTCTTCCCAACAAAAGTTTGATATGTGTGTATATACATAGTCTTCTCTTGGTATCTGAGGGAGAGGATTCCAGGACCCCTGGATGATACTAAAGTCTGTGGATACTTAAGCCCACTATTTAAAAACAGCATCGCTGGGCATGGTGGTGCATGTCTGTAATCCCAGCACTTGGGAGGCTGAGGCAGGAAGATCGCTATGAGTTTGAGGCCAGCCTGGGCAACATAGTGAGTTCAAGGCCAGCCAGAACCACATAGTGAGATCCTGTCTCAAAAAAAGAAAACAATAAAATTCCAAATGGCACAGTATTTGCATATAACTTATGCACAATCATCCTGTATTCTCTAAATCATCTCTAGATAACTTATTATATGTAATGCATTGTAAACTTTGTAAATAGTTGTCATGTTGTATTAAGAAAAAAATGTTTGTACAAATTAAGTACAGATTCAATCATAGGTCTAATTACCTAGTACATGTCAGCAACAACATTTATTTTAAAAATTGTTTTTGATCTCTGGTTAGTTGACTTGATAGGTGTGGAGCCCTCGGGTATGGAGGCATGATTTTGTATAGAGGGATGGAAGGAGGGAGAGAGAGAGAGAGAGTCAGAGACACAGACAGAGAGAGAGAGAGACAGAGAGTCAGAGAGACAGGGAGGGAAAAGAGAATATCAGAAAATATACATCTGACAGTTTAAAATCCTGCATAATAATTTCTCAAACTTAATTTAGAATTTTGCATTTCTGCTGACATTCTTGTTTCTTGTTTTTTTGCTGAAGTTGGTTTTTAAGGACAATCTTACTGCTTGTGGGCATTTAAACTATGAATTTTGAGAGCAGCCCTGGAAGTTGAGTTAGAGGGATCTCATCATATTCAGTAGCTGAGTAGCCAAGCAAATCACTCTGTGAACTCAGCCTCACTGCTGATAAATATCTTTAATCTGATTCAAATATATTCTACTTTCAAGCCTATTTATAATAAAGTTTTCCCCTACCATCAATTCTATTCATGTACTTGCCAAAGCTCCCCAAATTATTCTCCTTCCTTTCAATAAATTACCAAAATGTAATTAGTAATATATCAAAGGTATACTTGACCCAGCTCTCCCCTTTTGCATAGAAACAAATTTTAAATAATGCCTTCAACTTACTTGGCATAAAGACATAGGTGAAGTCATATATAGGTTCAGTGCAAACAGATCCAGAGGTAAGACCTGTAGTGGTATAAGTTGGGCTCAGTCACCTAAGCAGTAGAACAAGGAGAAGAGACATAGGGACGTGTGGTTGTTGGTATAAAGTTGAAGTCAGTTACCTATAGTCACCCATAGTCAGACACCCATAGTGCCAGGTGAAAGTTTTAAACTGCATAAAGCACAGCAATAATCTGACTCTCGGAAAGAATTTTCTAGATTCCCAGGATCATCTAACACTGCAAACTAACTTCTCAGATAATACCGCTGTTTTTCTAATTTCTCTACAATTAAAATGTAACAATCACTGCAAAATAAACCACATACTCGCTCATAGAATATGTTTAAGTAAGTGCAAAGGAACTGCAGTTATCCCCTGTATACAATCAGACCATAACACGATGAAATTGGAGATCAACAGCAAAAGAAACCACAAGAATTTCATAAACACATGAAAATTGAACAACACACTTCTGAATAACCAATGGATCACAGAAGAAATTAAAGAAGAAATCAGACAGTGCCTTCAATTAAATGACAATGCCAATACAACATATCAGAATCTATGGGACACAGTGAAAGCAGTCTTACAAGGGAAGTTCATAGCAGTGAATACTCATATTAGGAAAACAGAGTGAGCTCAATTACGCAACCTGATGCTGAACCTCAAGCTCCTAGAAAAAAAAGAGCAGGAAAAACCCAAAGCTCATACAAGGGAGGAAATTATAAAGATCAGGGCAGAAATCAATGCAATGGAGACTAAGAGAACAATACAAAAAAATCAATAAGGCCAAGAGTTGGCTCTTCGAAAGAATAAACAAAGTTGAGAAATTCTTAGCCAACCTTATCAACAAAAGGAAAGAAAAGGCCCAAATCCTAGCAATTAGGAAGGAAAAGAATGAAATTACAACAGACCCAGCAGAAATCCAGAGGATCTTCAATATGTACTTGGAGAACCTCTACTCCAATAAGGTGGAAATCAGAAGAAATGGACAGATTCCTAGATACATATGAATTACCAAAGTTGAATGAAGAAGACATAAAAATTCTAAACAAACCAATATGAATCAGTGAAATTTAAAATATAATTAAAAACTTACCAACTAAGAAAAGCCCAGGTCCCGATGCCTTCACTGCTGAATTCTACAAGGCATTTAGAGAGGAACTACTGCCACTATTGTTTAAACTCTTCAATGAAATTGAAAGGGAAGCAATACTCCCAAATTCATTCCTGGAAGCAAGCATCACTTTGATTCCCAAAGCAGCGAAGACCCAACCAAAAAAGAGAACTATAGGCCAATCTCACTAATGAACATAGACACAAAAATCTTTACTAAGATACTGGCAAATAGAATGCAGAAGATCATCAAGAAGATCTACACCCTGACCAAGTGGGATTCATCCCAGGGATACAGGGATGGAGGGATGGTTCAACATATGCAAATCAATCAATGTAATACACTATATCAATAGAGCCAAGGACAAAAACCATATAATCATCTCAATAGATGCAGAAAAAGCATTTGACAAAATCCAACATGAATTTATGGTAAAACCCTACAAAAAATTGGAATAGATGGTCTCTACCTCAATCTGATAAAAGCCATCTATGAAAAACTAAAAGCCAATATCATACTAAATGGTCAAAACCTGAAATCCTTCACACTAAAATCAGGAACAAGACAAGGATGTCCATTATCACCACTCCTGTTCAGCATAGTTTTGGAAACATTAGCCACAGCAATTAGACAAGAGAAAGAAATAAAAGGAATAGGAAATGAAAAATGAAACTAAGATTATTTGCAGATGACATGATACTCTATATATAGAAGACCCCAAAAATTCCACCAAAAGTCTTCTAGATTTAATAAGCAAATTCAGTAAAGGAGCTGGATACAAAGTCAACACACAAAAATCAATAGCTTTCCTCTACATGAACAACAGAGTCACTGAGAGAGAAATAGGGCAAAAAATTCCTTTCATACTACCATCTAAAAAACTGAAATACCTAGGCATCAACCTAACAAAAGAAATTAAAGACCTCTACACTGGAAACTATAGCATGCTGAAAAGAGAGATTGAAGATGATATCAGAAAATGGAAAGACATCCAATGCAATCCCAACTGAAATTCCAGCAGCATACTTCATGTACCTTGAGAAAACAATCCAAAAATTCACGGGAACAAGAAGAGACATGGAAGAGCAAAAACAATTCTAGGTAACAGAGACATGGCAGTGGGTATCACAACCCCCAACTTGAAACTATACTACAAAGCTACTCTGATAAAACAGCACGGTACTGGCAAAGAAACAGACCTGAGGACCAGTGAAACAGATTAAAAGATGCAGAAACAACTCCAGATACACTCAGCCACCTCATCTTCCACAAAGGAGCCAAACACCCTCACTGTAGAAAAGATAGCCACTTTAATAAATGGTGCTGGAAAAATTGGGTTTCAACTTGCCAAAGATTAAATCTAGACCTATATCTCCCACCATGCATTAAACTGAAGTCAAAATGATTTAAAGATCTAAATATTAAAATAGAAACACTAAACTGGCTGGAAGAGAGCTTAGGTAGAACTCTTGAAGACACTGGTATAGGAAAAGATTTTATGAACAAAAGCTCAGTCGCAGGTGAAGTAGCACAAAAAATCAAGTGGGATCTGTTCTTATTAAAAAGCTTCTGCACAGCAAGAGAAACCACCAGCAGTGTGAAGAGACAACTCACAATGTGGAAAAAAATTTTCCCCTGCTGTTTTTCAGACAAAAGTCTACTATGTAGAATCTATAAAGAACCTAAAAAAATTAGACTTCCCAAATTTAAAGACCCAATCCAAAAATGGGCATCTGAAATGAACAGATATTTCTCAGACAAAGAAGTAGAAACAGCAATAAACATATGAAAAAATGTTCAACATCACTGGTCATTTGAGAGATGCAGATGAAAACAATGCTGAGATTCCACCTCACACAAGAAAGAATGGCTGCTATCAAGAAATTACCCAATAAGACATTCCAGTGGGGTTTTGGGGAGAAAGGAACCCTTCTTCATTGTTTGTGGGAGTGTAGACTGGTGCAACCACTGTGGAAATCTGTATGGAGATGCCTCAAAGAACTATTACTGGAAGTCTCATTTGACCCCACTATTCCACTGCTGGGGATCCTCTCCAAAGAATTAAAAGAACCATACTACAGTGATATATGTGCCCCCGTGTTCATAGCAGCACAATTTGTAATAGCTAAAAGTTGGAAGCAGCCCAAATGCCCATCAACTAGAGACTGGATAAAGAAAACGTGGATTTTTTATATAATGGAGTAGTACTCAGCCATAAAGAATGAGAAATTAGAGACATTTATAGCTAAGTGGATGCACATTAAGGCGATACTCTTAAGTGAAATAAGTTTCTCTAAATAGTTCTCAAAATTGTTTCTCCAAATAGTTTCTGTAGTGTGAGAAACTGAAAGTGTAAATGAGGACTGAAAGGTATAATAGATAATGTGAAATAGGAAGAAAAGGGGCAAAGGGGAAGGAGAAGTGCGAGGGTTATGGAAAAGGAAAGAAGGGAATGGAATTAATATGAGAAAATGAAAAAAAAATGGAAACAAAGTCTTTGTAAATAGGGAGAGGTAGAGGGGTTGAAAGGAGGGTAAGGGAATGGGGAAAACATAAGAACCAAGATGGATTATGTAAAGGTGCAAATTTCCAATGATGAATGTCATTATACTGTATACCTAAAATGTACCAATAAAAGTAATAAAAAAAATAACAGTCAAAGAATATACTACCATAAGACATAAATAGTTAAATTTGAGGGAGAGTTGGTTAGGTATATGGCTAGGCTTTTGGGCTGGCAACCCGGACAAAATTCAGTTTCAACTCACAGACAGGATGGCTGTGATGCTTTCCTGGGGCTGCGGTAACAAAAGCCTCCATCAGAAAGGCTGACAGAGCAAGAAGCTCTCATCTCATGGTTCTGCTGGAGACTGGATGTCTGAAATCAGAGTGATGCAGGCTGATGCCCTCCTGTGGTTGTGAAGGAAGACTGGAAGACCTCTTTCCAGGCCCTCTCCTGGCCTTGGAGGTGCTCATCTTGCTGTTCATGTGGCATTCTCTCTGCATGTGTGTCTCTGTGTCTCTTGTTTTTATAAGGTCACTGGCCATATTGGCCCATCATGATGACTTCACTTTAACTGGGATACCTCTGTGAAGACTGTCTCCAAATAAGGTCACCTTCCATTTGACCTTCTGGAAATCACAGTAAGTCTCCCCTGAATGTTTCCTTTGCATCCTGACCTGTCTGAAACTTGGCTCCCAGTAAGACAACTTTCTTTCTTTTTTTTTGTATTAAATTCTTTTATTGGTACATTGTAGGTATACAACACAGTTACATTTCTCATTGGGAATTGTACCTTTACATAATGCATCTTGGTTCTTACTTTTTCCCCATTCCTAGCCCTCCCTTCACACCCTCCACCCTTCCCTATTTACAAAGACTTTATTTCCATTTTTTCCATTTCTCAGCATTTTTTCCTTTCCTTTCTTTCCTTTCCCCTGCCCCTCCCACTACCCCTACCCCTTTGGACCTTTTCTTCCTATTTTACATTATCGATTATTCATTCTAATCATTGGTACATTTTAGGTATACAATATAATGACATTCATCATTGGAAATTTGCACCTTTACATAGTCTCTCTTGGTTCTTATTTTTCACCCTTGCCCAGCCCTCCCTTCAACCCCTCCAGTCCTCCCTATTTACAAAGATTTTGTTCCTATTTTTCGATTTTCTCATATTAATCCCATTCCCTTCTATCCTTTCCCCTAGCCCTCCTACTTCCTTCCCCTTTGCCCCTTTTCTTCCTATTTCACATGACCTACTATACATTTAGTCCTTATTTACACTTTCAGTTTCTCACACCAGAGAAACTATTTGGCATTTACACATGTGTGTCCTATTTATTTCACTTAAGAGTATCGCCTTAATGTGCATCCACCTAGCTATAAATGTCTCTAATTTCTCATCTTTTATGGCTGAGTAGTACTCCATTTTATTAAAAAAACCACATTTTCTTTATCCAGTCTCCAGTTGATGAGCATTTGGGCTGTTTCCAAGTTTTAGCTATTACACACTGCGCTGCTATGAACATGGGTGCACATATGTCACTGTGGTATGATTCTTTTAATTCTTTGGGGAAGATCCCCAGCAGTGGAATAGTGGGGTCAAATGGGACTTCCAGTCCTAGTTCTTTGAGGTATCTCCATACTGATTTCCACAGTGCTTGCACCAGTCTACACTCCCACCAGCAGTGGAGCAGGTTTCCTCTTTCCCCACAGCCCCGCCAGCATTTGTTATTGGTTGATTTCATGATAGCAGCCATTCTTTCTGGAGTGAAGTGGAATCTCAGCATTGTTTTCATTTGCATCTCTCTAATGACCAGTGATGTTGAACATTTTTTCATGTATTTATTTGCTATTTCTACTTCTTTGTCTGAGAAATGTCTGTTCATTTCAGATGCCCATTTTTGGATTGGGTCTTTAAATTTGGGAGGTCTGATCTTTTTAAGTTCTTTATAGATTCGAGATAGTAGACCTTTGAGTAAGACAACTTTCTTTTGATGACCTCCCACATGGTAACCATTTTCCCTCTATATCTTCTTTTCATTGGACCCAGAGATAAGGTACTAGTCTTTCTGGCCTACTATTGCTCCTTCTGGATTATTCTTTCTCCTTTCTCCCTTGAAAATATAAATCTCTTTGGACTTCATGGTTTAAATCTCTATCAGCTTATTCCCATCTTCCACGTACCCTCAGCCACTCATTCCCATGGTCATCATACCTACACTTTATCATTACCAATAACCTCCACATAATCTTTTCTCCTATTATCCATTATCACTACTTCATATATCTTGTTCATCTCCCTATGATTCTGATTCCAATCCTTTAGCCTTATCAGCTCCTACAATTCATCATCCTTCCCTTTTCAGTCTCCTTTCTCCTTTCTTCATGCCCTCATTTGTCCCCACGTCCTCATTTCCTCCTCTATTGAGCTGAAATGTCCTGGTCAATCATTAGAATAAACCCCTTTCATGAATTTTTAATGTCCTTGTCCTCGCTCATTTTGATTTACCAGTGGGACAAAACTGGAGTTCTTTCAGATTCATCTCTTCATGTATTCCTCACCTGTGTGCAGATGGAGACAACAGAGCCTGTGTATATTGGGCTCAGTAAAAATCCATGTCCATTAACTTCTTAATACACTCCCATCCAATGCTCTGGGGACTTCCCTCAGCTTCACAGGGCAATATTTTTAGGAACATAAGTGTCATGGTATATAATTCATTTTTCCAATAAGAAAAGTCATCTTACACGTGAATGGTAAAAGTTAAAGGGGAAAAGTAATTTGTCCTTTAAGAATAATTGTCCCTAACAAGTCTTTTTTCCCCTTCGGTCCTGTTGATAGAACCCAGGACCTTTGCACTGAGCTACCTCCTCAGCTCTATTTATTTATTTATTTATTCATTCATTTTTTTAAATTTTAAGACAGGGTCTCACCAAGTCACTAAATTGCCCAGCCTGGCCTTGAACTTGTAATCCACCTGCCTCATTCTCCCAGAACATTGAGATTATAGGAGCCTGCCACCATGCCTGGCTCTTAAGAAATCTTTTATTTATTACATCTGCTATTTTGCTTTGTGAAATAGTTCACTGAAATTCAGAAAACCAAAATTTAGGCAAATTTCATTCCAGTTGATGAATCTGAAGGATCCTATATTTAATAGTCTAACTGGACATGCAGGACAGGATTGTTCATGATTAAAGAAAAAAATGAATTTTTCAATCAAAGTGGTTCATTAATTTCCCTTTCAAAGGAGATGTTGCCACTTCCATCCTTGGTCTTCTCTCAGTAAACTGCTATTCTGCTTTAGACTTTCTGGGTCATCATTGCTCAAAATGTACAAATTCAAACTGAAATGATGATAATGCCTTCCACTTAGTGTTCTTTTTTCTCTGCTCAAGCATTGCATGTGAATTTTAGATGTGAGAAAAAGGAAAAAGTCATACACATTTTTCTTCTTTTTCTTTTTGAGACAGTCATTTCTGGTTTTGTTTGACTTGCACAACTTACTTTCTTTTTGGAAATTTAAAACGTTCCTGGTCTTGTTCTAAACTCACTTCAAACAAACAAAAAACACTGAACTAAAGTCTTAGCATCTTTCCTAATCTTTAAACAATGAATTGTCTATTCATAGGCTTCTTTTCTTCCTATTGTTTTTTATTTCTATGGCTTTTCCTGTGTAGGATATTGTTTATTTAAATCAAATATTTTCCTTAATTGCACTTATTCTGGAAAAAATTGCTGATGAGATATATGGTTTTCTGGAATTTAGTTTTGAAAATAAGAGTTAAAAAAACCACATTTTGACCAACGTGTTGGCTTTGAAGTAGTTGACTTGTGAATAAAACTTTATTTATTCTTAAACTAACTAGAGAGTAAAAGATGACATTTTTACCAGTAGAGGTGAATATTTCAATTTCCTTAAATTACCGATTCCCTTTTGCACAGAAAGGAAAATGTATGATTCCCAGTTGTCACTAAAGTTACCTATATTTGGATGAACATGGAGTATGTAGAATATGGAGGGCCTGTTATCATAATCTTAATCTTAATGGCTCCACAGTTTTTCTTCTAAAATGCTTAAATCTCTTTCTTACACGTGAGAAAATATAAAATGTTAAGTAGACAGGCTGTACTTGGATAAATTTGAGATTTACTATTTTTATCTTGGCTACTCTTTCCATCTTAAAGAAAAATTCATGTTTTACTAAGATTCTTAAAAAGTATATATGAGGAAGAGGACAAAATGAGCAGTGAGGGCCAGCAGCTCAGATTCTCCAGGACAAAGTATCTAGAGTCTGGAAAACAATAGCTTGAAGAGGAACCAGAGTGAGAGGCAGGTACACAGGAACCAGGAGGGAAGTGACAGAGGAGAAGAAAATAGGATTAAGTGATTCACAGAGGAGAAATTGCAGTGCCACCAAAATTTCAGGGCCTGGCTGGCTGCCAGGTGAGAGGCAAAGTGAAACTGACAATTCTCTGCTCATAGAGAGCTGCATCAGGACCAGGAGAATCTTATGCATTTGGAGATAGCAGGAAGAACTGAGACACTGCTTCCTCAGTGTTTCTCCAGAGTCAATAGTTGGTGAGTGACTACAGTATAAGCACTAGAGGATACAGTCATGTGGAGCAGGAGCTGGCATTGATGCCATTGTAGGGAAAGACTGGGTGGGTGTTTGAACCAAGGGCCCAGAACAGGCCCTTGGCTGCTTCACAGTGCCAAGTTCCCAAAGTGGATGAGGGAAGGACAGTCAGGGAAGACTGCTGGTAGTTAGAGAGCAGTGGAGTGAGTTCCACTCAAAGGCAAGGAGTGGTGATCACAAACTGTCCTGCAGTCAGATGCTAGGTTCAGCCTGAGTTAAACATTACAGGAAGCTCATATCAGCACTGTGTTCCCACTGCTAAAGGGAGACCCCAAACAGGGTCTTCCATTATTTCTCAACTAGCCCTGATAGATACCACTGTAATCGATTAACCTGTTTCTGCTGTATGAATTGATTGTATAGGAATAGTCCCAACTCAGTGGACAATTAAGTGCCAGTGAACTTCTCTGATGGATCCGCCATCGCACCCAGGAGAGGGACAGCAAGAGTTCCTAGTGCAAGAACTCAGACTGGATCAACTCTGGAAGAATGCCTGCAACCTGGCAGAAAAAAGTCCTGAGTCTGAGTGAATTTCAGTATCGCAGCGGAGGGATCAGAGGAGTTATTGGGGTGCAGATTGTCTGGCAAAGAAGCTATTTGGGAATCACATGAGCAATGTCTCACTGGAATAGCTAATCTGTGTTCCCATCAGGCATCTTATTGGTTTAAGTTTTTGTAAGTTTCTTGAGTTATTTAGTAATGTGGGGTTATGTTATGTTCTTTTATGGTTTCATGTGTTTATTAGGTTGTTACTCTTGTATATTTGTTCTTTCACTGGCTTTGATTTAGTAGGTGTCTAGGTACTCTCTCTCTCGTCTCAGGTTTTTATTTAGTTTCTTCACCTCAAAACACTGAGACAATACTATTAGCATATTTCTTTCTTCTTTTTCCAAGCATATAAACTCCTCCTCCCAAGTTTTAAAATTCACCATACTTAGCTCCATCACAGTTGCTCTTATCTTCACTACTGTAATTCCTTGATCCTTCCTATTCTAAGCCTTTGGCTCTTCCATCTTATTTATCTTATTGTCCTCCCTACAAGCAAGTTCTGATAACCACATAGATTTTCTCAGTGATGAAATGAACCCCTTTCTTCCATATCTTACCCTTGCCCTCACAAAATAACTTCTGAAAACTCTCAGTACTAAACCCTCAACTAAAAGCACTCCAATAAAATCAGATCCCACATCAATCTTTTCTTCTCATCTACCACTAGTCTCCCTTTCAAAACTCCCCTTAGTGCCTAACACTACTCATCCAAACACTCCTTCCCCATTCTATGCACCTTACCTCACTACACAGCAACCACAAATAATAAACTGTCACAGTGTGCATAACAAAGAGAGGGAAGAGTAACTGCAAGGACTATCATATGAAAGTGTTATAAGATTGAATTTGTGGATGCTGTTATAACCAGAAGCACTTCTTTTGGCAAAACAATCACTTAAAGTAATTAACAGAAGGAGTAAATACTAGCACTAGACATACAAAGCTGAAAATTATTCATGGCGAGCCAAGATCCTACTAAAAATCTCCATATAAGCCACAAGCTCTCCTCACTTCTCCAGTACCCAACCTGCAAAACCCTCTCAAAAAATGGAAGAGAAGAAAGAAGGGAGCCACATATTAAAAAAATATAGATACAAGTAGGCGAATGGAGAAAGGAGAAAATAGATCTACCCCCTCCCCGTCCCCAACTCTTCTAGGCAAACCAAAGGGTCACAAAGGGAGAAGAAAACAAATACCAGGTAACAAAAAATGTATGAAAAGTTCTTAGAAAGGATGAAGAAAATAGATGAGTTCAGAGGAAATGAACCAAAAATTTATAGCAATTACATTCAATATGCCCATGGTGGATTTTGGTGAAGTAGGTGAAAAACTGGATGAGCTAACCAAAACAGTTCAAAATTTGAATGACAGATTCAATAGGGATCTAGCATCCTCAAAAAGAAGTCAGATAGAAATACCTGAAATAAAAAACAGTATAGAGATCATACACCACAGAAATGATCAATGTGAAGACAGAATGCCTGATTTTGAGGACAAAATGGTAAATTACTATAAAGAGCTCAAAGAAAACAGAAAAATAAGAGAACAAGAGAAGACTATCCAGCAGCTACTAGATGACAACAAGAAGGCCAAACTAATGCTAATTAGAGTTAGAGAAAAACTAGAAGATAGCACAGATGGATTCACTAATATGCTTGCAAAAATTATGGAAGAAAATTTCCTAGATATAAGGAAAGAGTACAAGTAAGTGACTCTATGGAACATAAAAGGAGAAGCTCACCAAGGCATATCCTCATTAAATTTACAGATATCCAGTAAAAACCCAGAATTTTAAAGGCAGCCAGAGAAAAACAAAACAAAAAAATCACATATAAAGGTAAAGCAATTAGAATCACAGCAGACTTTTCAGCCTAAACCCTGAAGGCCAGAAGAGCCTGGAGTTAAGTATTTCAAACTCTAAGAGCAAATAGCTTCCAACACAAATTAATTTACCCAGCAAAGGTTTCCTTCAAAATAGATGAGAAATAAGGTATTTCCATGAAAAAGATCAGCTAGAAGATATATGAGTGCTGAACTAGCTCTAGAGAAAATACTCAAGAATATTCTTCATAGAAACAATGAATTGACACAGCTAAAAATGCAGAGGAAACTGGTGAAATCAATGGACAAACAGCAACAAAAAACACCAGGAAAAGAAAGACAAACGATATACAACAGGTGAAGAAGGCAACGATAATAAATAACCAACACATCTCAGTAGCATCTCTCAATGTTAATGTTCTCAGTTCTGCAATCAAAAGACACAGACTGGCAGACTGAATAAAAAAACAAACAAACCAGAATCAACTATCTGTTGCATTTGAGAAACTCAACTAATCCAGAAAAATAATCATAGGCTAAAAATTAAAGAACAGAAAACAGCATTTCATGCATCAGGACCCCCAAAACAAGCAGGGGGTAACAATTCTAAGATCAGGGATGGTAAACTTCAAGTGAAAACTGATTAGAAGAGACAAAGAAGGTCACTATATGCTAGTTAAAGGAACAATGCAACAAGAAGTGATAACATTGATAAACATAGCTGCATGGAATACTGGAGCACCTATCTTCACAAAACAAAAACTGCTGAAATTAAAAGACCAAATAAACATTAACACAATCATAGTAGGGAATTTTAACACCCCACTTTCACAAAGAGACAGATCAAGTAAACAGACAAACAAAAAAACAATAAAGAAATTTCAGAGCTGAACCACACCTTATAGACTTAATATAGTTATCCATATAGACTTAATGGATATATACAGAGTATTCCACCCTACTACAATGGAGTATACATTTGTACACATGGTACTTTTTCCAAAATAAATCACATGCTAGTCCACAAAGCCTGCTTAAGTAAATAAGAATGGAAGTAATTAAGAATGGAAATCACCCCTTGCATACTACCAGACCACTGTGCAATGAAAAGAGAAATCAATGACAGAGAAATTTCAGAAAAGACAAAAGCTACTGGAAAATTAATAACATGTTCCTAAACAATCAATGAGTCATAGAAGAAATCAAAGAAGAAATTAAAAATTTCTGGAAGTTAGTGACAATGATTGCACAAGCCAATGAAACCTTTAGGACACTATGAAAGCAGTCCTAAGGGGAAAATTTATCACAGTAAATGCTCACATTAGGAAAACAGAGTAAGCCCAAGTGAATAATCTTATGAGAAATCTTAAAATACTTGAGAAATAACAACAAACCATCCCCAAACCACAATTATGGAGGGAAATTATTAAGATGAGAATGGAAATCAATAAAATTGGGACCAAAAAAACGTTTAAAAAATCAGTGAATCAAACACCTGGCTCTTCAAAAGAATAAATAAAATATATAAGTCTTTAGCCAGACTAACCAAGAGAAAGAGAGAAAAAACTAACATCAATGTAATTAGAAATGAAAAAGGTGAATCATAACAGATACTGTAGAAATCCAGAAGATAGTAACTACTTCAAAAATTATATTGAAACAAATTAGAAATTTTTGAAGAAATGGACAGATTTCTAGACATATACAAACTACCAAAACAAACCCAAGAAGATATAAATATGCTTAATAACCCAATAACAAGCAATGATATTGACTCAGTAATAAGACTCTACCAACTGGAAAAAAAAAGCCCAAGACCCGAAGAATTCACTGCTGAATTCTGCAAAACCTTTAAAGATGTTATATCATCAAAAATCCATAACCTCTTCAAAGAAATTGCGAGAGATGGAGAGCTTCCAAATTCATTTATAGAAGCCAGTAACCCCCAAACTGTGATAAAGATCCAACTAATACAGAGAACTACAGGGCAATCTCTTTAATGAACATAGATGCAAAAATCCTGAACAAGATATTAGCAAATATAATGCATCATGTTATCAAAAAGATTGTACATCATAATCAAGTAGATTTCATCCCAGAGATGCAAGGATGATTCAACATATGGGAGCCAATAAATGTAATACATCACTTAAACAGGAGCAAAGTAAAAAAACTACATGATCATATAATAGACACAGAAAAGGCTTTCAACAAAATCCAACATGCCTTCATGGTAAAAGCTCTGAAGCAAATAGGTACAGAAGGACCATATCTGAATATGATCAAGGCTATTTATGACAAACCAATAGCTAACATCATACTAAATGGGGAAAAACTAAGCTTTCCCCCTAAAGTCAGGAACAAGACAAACATGTCTATTATCTCTTCTATTCAACATAGTACTTGAAATATTACCCAAAGCAATTAGGCAAGAGAAAGAAATAAAAGGGACACATATAGGAAAGAAAGAACTCAAATTATTATTTGCACATGATAAGATACTCTACGTAGAAGACCCAAAGAACTCCATCAAAAAACTCTTAGAATTAATAACCAACTTCAGCAAAGTACCAGGATACAAGATGAACACACAAAAAATCATTACTATTTGTGTACACTAACAATGAAGAGGATGAGAGGGAAATTATGAAAAAAATATCATTCACAGTAGCTTCAAGGAAAATGAAATATCTAGGAATTAACTTAACCAAGGAAGTGAGAGACCTCTACAAAGAAAACTACAGTATTCTGAAGAAGGAAATTGAAGAGGACATCAGAAAATGGAAAGATATACCCTATTCCTGTATAGGCAGAACCAATATTGTCAAAATGGTGATACTCCTCAAATTGTTATACAGATTCAATATAGTACCGATCAAACTACCAACATCATACTTTACAGATCTAGAGAAAAGTAAAATTCCTAAAATTTATACAGAACCAGACAAGACTTAGAATAGAAAAAGTGATTCAGGGCAACAAGGACAAGGCAGAGGGCATCACAATCCCTAATTGGAAGTTATACTATAAAGCTACTGTGATAAAAAACAGGATGATACCGGCAAAAAGCAGACCCAAGAGTCAATGGAACAGAACAGAAGATGCAGAAACAACTCCAAGCACGCTCAGCTACATTATCTTTGATAAAAGGGTTGAACACCTTCACTGAAAGAAAGATGATTGTCAACTGCATGAATTGCAAACATGTACTAATAAAAATTTAAAAAATATTTTAAAAAGTATGTATATATGACATTTCCACTTCTTTGGAAACTGATGATATAATTTTAAAAAAGCATTCATATAGAAATGGAAGTTATAATGTTAAATCAGTGTTATTTATCTAGGATGAAATATTCTTTCATGCAATATTATCTCTTATGCACTGCTGTATTAAGATATTACCATTTTGTGTAAAATTTTTGCATCTATATGCATGAGAGAGATTAGTCTCTTATCCCTTCTCACAATCATCCTTATCAAGATTTTGTTAAGAAGGTTATAATAGCTTTATGATATATCTTTTACTATTCTGTAATGAACATTTTTAATCTCTAGAATTTTTTTCTAACTGCATTAATTTCATAATAATATAGCTACACAGACTGTTTAGTATCATCCTACTTCATTTTTTTCACCCATTGACTTGTAATTGTTCTGCTTATGCATTAATTGGTCTTCTAAATAGTATAGATATACAGTCTGACAATCTTTGTCTTATAGCTGGGAATTTAATCCATTCACAGTTTTTTATACTGATAAACAATCATGCCATGGTACTCCTTGTGGATAACCAAATCAGTGCATGCTCAAATCCCTTAATACCAATAGGGCAGTGTTTACATGTAATCTATCTACATCCTCCCATGTACTTTAAGTCACCTCTAGATTATGTATAGTATGTAATACAATGTAAATTTTATGAAAGCAGTTGTTACGCTATATTGTTTAGGGAATAATAAAGAGAAAAAATCTGTACATGTCTAGTAAGACACAATCTTTTCTCTAAATAGTTTTCAATCTGTGGCTGATTGAGTCCTTGGATGTAGAACCCACAGATAAGGGAGAGGGCCTACCTAAAGTATTTGGATTTTTTCCTATTATATTATTTTTCTCTCATTCTTAATTTATTATTCTCATTACCTTCTTTTTAAAAACTGAAGTGTTTTTCTCATTTTTAAAAAACTCAAATTAGTTTGGCAGCTGAACAAACTTCATCTATTTTCTTTGACTCTGTGTATTGTTTCAATGATTATCATAGGCATCTTTTACAAGCACACTTAATTGATTAATGTTAAAAATATTAGATATTTTCTACAAATCACTTAATACAAGGACCTTCCACTTTCTCTGATTTCACTACTTTAGACTTGTATTTTTAGACTCTCTTTAACATATAGAAGATTATAACTATTGTTTTATTTATTTATTTATTTATTTATTTATTTATTTATTTATTTCAGAGGCATAGGCAGATTGACTAGGCAGAAAAAAGTAAGAGAAAATAGGAAAGGAACTTGAACTTCAGGAGTTTAAAGGAACACAACTCTGCTGAAGAGGATCACACAGGTCTGAACAAAATAATGAGACCAGCCTTTATGGATTAGCTGAGATGGTCCATGGTCTAGTTCAGTGATGGCAAACCTTTTAGAGATGAGTGTGCAAACTACAACCCCAAACCTGCTTATTTATTGCAAAGTGCCAACACTGTAATTAAACCTGAATACTGAGGTTTTGATTAAAAAATACATTAACATCTTTTGTCTTAAAAGAAAAACATAGTAACAGAGCTTTCAATGATACAAACAGCTTTTTGAAAGGTAAACTTTTGCATTTGGTGTGCCTTTGCACAATTAGTGTGATCTTCGCTGTTGTACATATTGATAATTTGTCAAACGTTGGCTGGGGTGACTTGGCTCATGTGCTGACAGAGAGGGCTCTGCATGTCTGCTGCAGCACATGTACCATAGGTTTGCCACCACTGGTCTAGTTGAATGTCCTAGTAAATCTCTTACCTTGAGATTCTCAGTCTGAAAAGGGGTATGAGATAGGTTATATAAATTCAGGACTAATTAATCTTGTCTTTCTAGTTTTCAGGTAGACACAAAAAACAAACTAAAACAGAAATCCTTCTAAAGTTCTTCTAAATGCAAAACCATTTTGGGGGTTGATGTTATGTGTTTAGTGGAGTCACCACATTAAAATAATGACAACTTTCAGAAATAGTCAAGCACAGTTTATATATGCTGCTAACCTCATTGTGTGGTTTAGATCTCAGACATATAGAACTGCATATAGAATGGCAGTTCTGTATAATAATGGGAAATAATAATTATTTGATCCTTTCATTTCTTTGGATTAATAAGTGAGAGTAAGCCTAAGCTAACCAAGTTTTAAGCACATTGCTAATGTTTTAACCAGGAACCTAGAGAAAATATTTTTTAACAATATCTAAAGAAAATAAAAAGTGGTTTACATATTTTAAAATAAACCCTTTTTTCTTTTTTTGGTGCAGGAAGAAATCAAGAGTTTTCTGTGTTTGAAATTTACATATTCTCAGGAACATTCTTTTTCTATATTTTAACTTGTGAATAAAATAACTGAGGTGCAACAATAATCTCCCCCAAGGGGGTCACAGTTCCAGCATGGAAATGAGAAGTAAAACTTTCAGTTTAACAATGAAGAGGCTCAGGTTCCATATAAGCGATCTGAGTCTTTGCAGAGTTTTCACTGAGACCATGCATGTCTCACGTGTCGGCTTTTGGTGTGAAAGATCACAAGACGTCATTTCTTCAGTTTAATAATCCATTTAATACCATCTTTCAATCCTATTTCACGCTCAGCAAAGCAAGAATAAGTGAAGCTTTTGCTGACATTGGTTTTTGCGGAAGAGCTTTTGTTTATAAAGCAGTGGCGACATAATCTTATCATGGTCCATCATCACTGGTGTGCCCTGTCTCCCGTCTAAGTAATGTTTGCCTGTGATGTCTTTTCAGAGAGATGACGCCTGTCTTCTGCTAAAGTGGTCTGGTAACTCTTGCTTTTAAAACAGAGGCAGATTTCAACTTTCTGCTTCAAAAATCTCTTTAAGTAAGGCCCTTTATTTAACCATATCTGAATTTTGCTAGGAAATATGAATTCAACTGCTTGAACATGAGTAAAAGGGAAGGAAGCTCTTGACCCTTGAACTAATTTCAGAAGGCTACAAAGTGGACACTTGATGGTTTTATGCTGAACCTTCGTCCCTGCATGAGCTGTACTTCCTTATGAAACACAGGCTTGTAATCAAGTTAGAAAAGCAATCAGGTGGAGCTGACAAAAAAACCCCTTTAGATATGTCTGCCTAAGATCTGTGAGGGTTATGTACACATTCTCATGTTTTTCCTATTGGAGAATGATATCAGCAGAGGGATGATGCGAGTCCCCTTTCACAGGACATATTTTAAGAGCTGGATTCAGCATTTGCAAAGGAAATATTATTATGGTTTCCAGAATGGTTTTATGCTATGGCAATTTTCATATTAAATTTCTACAGCACTTCACAAACTATTTTAGAGTTCAAGTCCCATCGTATAGGCTTTGCACAGCTACATCCAGAATCTCTTTTGACTTTAAGCCAGTGGTTTTTCCATGGCAACCAGGACTCCGAGGAGTTCCGTTCTTGTATGTCCTTCTGCTCTCTCTTTGTCTCTCTCTGTCTCTGTTTCTCTCATTCCCTCTCTCCTGGAAAGGCACATAAAATTTCACATAAATCGACAGTAGATATAGGTTTATACCACATATCTAATCTCTCGGTTGAGAATTCTTCTCACACTACTAAACAGTCATTCCAGGGATACTTAGTATACTGATGTCCTAATATGAGTTGATTTAAGTTGACAGATAAACACAGCACTAAATGACTAAGAGAAAGTTTGGAAAACTATATATATATATATATATATATATATATATATATATATATATAGTAATTCCTGAAAGGACTTCATAGTACCATCACAAACAAATATTGTCTATTGTATGTTATATGCTTGTGATAAAAGTTTTTTTTTTTTCTGAATTAGGTGAGAAGATAGGGTGTGTGTCAGAGAAAATCATATTCTAAGTCCTCATCATCCTAAAAGTAGACAGAGGGGTGCAGAATGTCCTAATGCTTTGGAGGTATGCAGAGATATTTGGAGAATGAAAAGAGGGAAATATCACACAAAGAAATAGGGATCTGCATTTTAGGGATGAAAGATCTAGAAACATCAATCAATAGCACAGGGTCAGACCCCATCTTCCACTGAGAATCAGGGAGTTCTGCAGACATTTGCCAGAGCTCAGGAGCATCCATACCCTGTGTGAAAATGGGGCTTATGACCCAAACCTGTTTAAAAGAGGAAGTTGAGTGCAATTTTGCATGTGGTAAAGCAAGGCACCAGATAAAAGAGGGAAGGGCAGATTGAATGTATACATCTGTAAAACTTGACTGTAACTCTGAAGGTACTGACCACTTTGGTAGTGAAGTGCTCAATCAAAAATGCCTCGGACTCTCCAGAACTCTTCATGGCTGCTCTTGGACTTGATGCAGCGGTTTGTGAAGCCATGTGACCAATGCCAGGTGACGCACTCTATAGCATTACTGAGAATCTTGTACGCTTTGAATAATATACATGAACCTGTAGTGAAAGGCTGTGTTCATAGCTCTGGAGGTGTTATGCTTTGATTTTTAAATAGCACAGAAAGAATGCTTGCACTAAAAAGTTTTAAGGAAGTATATAATTATTTCTTTTCCCCCCTTGATTCTTTCTTTTCTTTACTAAATTATTGGAACTGGACATTACTTTCCATGAGATTACTATGCTCTCTCCATGACTGGCTTCAGTGTGTTTTGATTCATCTGCCTGGATCATGGACAAAACAATGACAATGAATAGATTTTCCAAACTGCAGCTCTTCCGGTCTCCATTTGTAATACTGGCCCAGTAAGCTATAGTTTTACAGTTATCTGTGGGGTCAACCAGAGATAAAAATGCACTAGAAACAAAGCCAGTTTGAACTTGACAGTGGGGTCAATAGGAAAGAAAATAAAAGAGAGATTCATTGTATCTATGAGTTCAGAGTTGTGGGTCTAATATTAATCACATTCTAACACAATTAATGTTGCACTGTGTTTTGGCAAGCAGCTTGGTGCCAACTAGAAATCACTAGTCCTATTATTTTTTAAAGTTTCAGCAATATATTTTGTAAAGCTTAATATAAAAGTGTGAGTATGAAGTTTGCAGCAGGCCAGAGGGAGTCCCGATCAAGTGTTACACAGAGTGAAAAGTACAGTCTTGGGGGCCCCTAAGTCTTTGTCTCTGGTCCATCCTTTTCAGCTTCAGTCAGTACCCGATTGAGAGGGAAGGAAGTTGATCAAATGTGCAAATGAAACAAAATTGGTCAGGATAATGAACTTGCATAGCCATCCAAACATAAACAGATTTGGCAGCTTAAACAACAGACCAAAGTCAAGCTAAAACCTCACAGGAAAAGAGTCTGGCATTGAGGGTAAATGTAGAGTGGGCATAAACAAAGATCTGCTACTGCCTTGGCCAAAGATAAAGAGCTGAATGTTTTCATTTGATGAAAGGTGAGGTGGTCACTTTAACTAACACATAAGATCAGTCTGTGCTAAGAGGAGGAATTTTTAAGCAAGAATTTTTGCATCTAATAAAGGGGCAAGTCATTTCCCAAAAGCTGCACATTAGAATCACTCTAGAAAAATGAAAATAAATTTACATTTTCTGAGCTTTATGCAGCTTTTTAAAACTTCCTCTTTTAGAATTCTCTGTTGCCTGTTCTAACATATGATGTGACTATAAATCTTTTATCCTATGGCTTTTTTTGTGGATCTGAGAAAGTACCTTCAAAAACCAACTTCTACATTTTTCAAGAACTGGAAATGCCAGCCTTTACCTAGTACAGGTGCTGCTGCAAAGCACAAGAATATTCTTGGCATCATTCCTCACCACTGCCTCTCTAAGTAGTTCCCTCATGTTTCATGATTTGGTTGAAAACCCAATATGGTTAGGAAACAGATGTGCATAAGTGAAGCATAATTATATTGATTCATGTTCAGCTGATAAAGATTTATTTGTCCCGAAGCCATAATAATGGCCAAGATTTGCTCCTGATCAATAACTCTTGAGCCAATAAATCTTAGTATTGGCAACAAAAGCCAATATCTACTTAAACTTTTTTCCAAGTATTCTTATAATATGCTGATGGTGTGAAACATGGGAGCATACAAAACACAGTCTCCTGAGCTTTATGTTGACACTAAATTTGTATCTCCAAGAGGTAATATTCTAGATTCCCATGACATCAGAGCAACTGGCTCAAGGGGAAAGTTAATAACAATATTTTTATTATAATAATACAATGATCAAATATAATACCACATTTGATATTTAACAACACATATTTAGAAGAGTAAATAAGAAGAATGCATTTGGAAGCATCTTGTTAAAATCTAACCATTATAGAAATGTAAAGTATACCAGTTTGTCTATAGATTCAAGTTATGCAGAACATACTTGCAAAGTATTAACAACTTCTTGTAAAATGAGCAGGAAGGCAAAGAAGCAAGATAAAAGAAGAGGTAAATATTTATGAAACAAGAGAAAAGGGAAAGGATAGTGACAGCATTTTAGTGGGTACTTAGCTTGTACCAGGAGCCAAGGGACTCATTTCATGTGTCTTGCTACTTTAATTTTCCCAGTGATTCTTTTAAGTACAACCAGAACAGAAGCTATAATTCCAACTTGAATTGAGTTTAGGTTCAGGCTAAAGAACTAGTTCCATAGTTCTAAGTGGCAGAGCTGAAAGTTGAACCCAGGCCCGTCTGATTGCAAACATCATGCTGTTTTTACGCTACTATAGATAAAACATTCAAAAGTTGCCTTCACAAAGCCATTTGTGCTTTGTTAGTGGCTTGACAAAGCATTTTGCTGAGGCTGACTAACAGGTCTGGGCTATTTTTGCCTTCTCACCCTTGTGTTATATTCTTTGCTACATTAACATATCTCAGACAATTTTATGGAAAGACACTAAATAGTGGTGGCTGATCATCATACAAAAGCAGATAATGCAATTTTACTCTTGATAGGGTGAAAAAGATTTTGTGCAATCAAAGCATGCTGGAACGTCTTTGACCCTGAGGTGCCCTGCTGGCTTCACATTCAGTTTTACCACTGGTGACCATGTGAACTTGGGGAAATTCCTTGTAAACCTTCTTGATCCTCAGTATTGTCACCTGACCGATACAAAAGAAATTCTATGCTTGTAGACATCATGGGGTGTGAGGAAGATCCAATTTCACAACAAACAGGGACTCCAGTGTTTTCCTGCATGACACTTGCCCAAGAAAATGCTAAGTGACTAATGTTTCAAGAAGAATGGATATTATGAGGAGCTCTTATTTTCTGATGTAGCAAAAGTATTCTAAAATGTTTACTCAAACATCACTTTTTAGATTAAAAACTTTGCCAATATATCTCAAGATTTTAATACATTCTTTTAGTTATTTACTTGTTGCTGTTTTGAAGTTATGCAAATAGTACATGAACATACATTACAAAAACTCCACACAATACCAAAGTAAAAAGTGAAAGTCTCTGCTTAGTATAGTTGTACAAATCTTACTCCCATCCCTACAGGTAACCACTGCTCTCAGTATGGTATATTACATTCTGTGTTTCTGAAGGATAAACATGAATATCTGTACATGTATATATAACATGTGCAAGCACATAATTTTGTAGAAGATTTTTTGTAACATGAAAATATCATGCTTCAATTTTTGTTCTTTTCCTTTCTGGTAAATATATATTTTTCTTAAGCCCAACAATTATCTTGTTGAACTAAAGATTTGCAACTTTGAGCATGTGTCAAGATTTCTTTCCTTATCTAGATTGGAGGTTTAAAAGATTATGCTTTCTGCAGTATCAAACCAATCATTTTCTTCAATTTCCTACTAATTTTTATAAAACAATGAAGCAAAACATGCAATTATTTCAATATCCTTGTGCAAACAAACACTGCTGTGCAGACAAAGAGGGAAACATGGCTGAAACAGAACTAGCAGCCACCAGGCAGTGCTAATATGCAATCATTTAAGATATTTGTTCATTAGTAACATCTAATTCTAGGAGAGTAAAGGCTGCTTCAAAATATGTGTGTATTGTACAAATGTTTAAGTTGTTCAAAATTCCTTATAAAGTTTGACTTCATGAGTGAATATAATTTGTAAGACCAAGGGGACCTTGGAAGAAGAAATAAAAAGGCTGAAGATATGATATGTATATGTACCAATTCCCCACAATGAACGTATGGCATCAATGTATCACAAACATATACCAATAAAAATGTTTAAAAAGAGGAAATAAAAGGAAGAAAGAAAAGTCTTATTATGATAAAAAGTATTCTTTCAAACTTCCTGTGAATATTCTCACATTCACTCAGTGTAATGTGTGGATGTGTATGCAAAAGAGAGAGAAGAGAAAGAGAGGTTTTTATAATCTGTCTAAATACATTTTGTCTCTCATCCATTTAATAAATGGGTCTTATTTTATAATTAATTACAATTTCTCTTAGTTTCTCTTCATGTACTTCAGATTACTTCCTTGTGCATTTACTCTTAGGAAAGATAATAGACTTAAGAATGAGGTGTTTTTTTTTTTTAAGTCACCAACAAAACACAGATGATAATTTAAGCGGCTAACAATTGAATTCTGTCCTACTTAACCTGAGCAGTACTATCCAGTGAAAGGCAATGTCTTGATGGATCATTCATGGAAAACTAAAGTAATTACCATCATTCTAATATTCCTATTTAAATGCATGAAAAACTGATTAGCTGAAGGCAGCCCTATATATAGCAGAAATGGCATCTTCTTAATAGTTATGCTAATGTAAAAGACATTTTACACAAAGGTTAGAGGTGACATATGGGTAAGAAATGATCTTAACATACATATTTATTTACTTACAGTAATGCATGACATGAATATTACTCCCTGAGAGAGATGTAACAGGCACAGGAGGCTAGGTATGGAGAATAATTCAATATGAAAATGCATATACATTCATGGGCACAAATATGAACAGTTATAAGACATATTCTTGCAGAATCACTAACCACTTTGTTGAAGTGGAACACCCACACCTCCAAGCTCTAGTTTTACAAGTAGATTTCAGTTCACTTTCAGCCTGAGGTAGTCACATATTTTTAGTCCAAAGAGAATTTTGATGGAAATTGGAAAAGGTTTAATGATTTAGCTGACTCTGAGCATTACCTACCTCACATGTAAAGAAACTAAAAAATGTTAAACTGATGCCATTTCAAATTGTAGTCACTATCTTAAGCAAACAATGAAGAACTTGGCTCCTAAATTCAATTTGATTTTTCTACTGTCATTTCCACATGGCTAACTCACAGACTGAATACTGTTTTCTGCCAGCTTTCTAGGTATGCTCCAAGGTGAGACTCCCTAGAAACGGTGCATAACAATGAGCACATCACAGAAGCAGTGCATGAAGAACAAATAAAACATGAAATTACACATAGAATTGAGACTCGCATAAGCAGGCTAAGAACGGGTTACTGCCAATAACAGATTTCAAATAAGTCCCTGATTTAATGACAATCCAAAGCCAGAGCCTGATTGAGGGCAATCAAATGCTTCTCTTTTTATCTGTTTCTAAGTCATTTTTATATGAAAAAAACCCTGCTATTACAACATCAGCAACATAAGGCGACACAAAGATCTGAAAATAGAAAGGCCATTTCCACAAGCAATTATAACACAATGCACATGCACACCTCAAGTGTGGTCAAGTGAACAGGTAACCAATAGCAACTTCTTACTCAGCACACTGGTACAAACTCACTGGAGAGCGGGAAGTTGCTCTTCACCTAAGCATTCTAATTGTGCCTCTCCTTGCTGGCACAACTGTCACTCACAAGAAGCATGACTTTCAGATTTAAAAACTAAAAACAATCAGATGATTTGCCCAGGGGGAAATGAGAATACCCTGGAAAGAACCTCAGTGAGTCTCTAGGGCTGGCAGCCCTTTCACAGTTCACACTGAACACTTGCTGCTCACGTTCATTTGTCACATCCTAGTCGTTTCCTTGCATCCCAGCCTCTCCACATATACTCCAGGAACCAAAATTTTGTTTTGCATATGAGTATATTTCTTTTAGCATTTCATTATCTATTATGTATTACTGTTTTCTATGACTTTGGGTTTAGTTGTTTCTCCTGTGCCTTAAGTCTTCCTAAGGAGGCTTTGCTATGATTGGTACTTGTTGAATTAATATTGTTTTGTTACACCATTGTCATCCTATGACTATCATAGAATGTACTAGACCTAGAAGGTCTAGGTCAGTTACCCAATGTGGCCTTATGATGCAACTGAGAGATTCCATGCTGAAGCTTGATGAGGCAGGACAAGGCTGCTGCTGGCTCTGACTCATCAGATTAACCAATTGAACTTTTAGAAGTGGAAGAGTATACTCTAAAATAATGATAGGAAGTATAGGGTAATGAATATGTATACCAGTCACATGGTTGTTTATTGTCAAGCATCATATACTACACATAATTGTACATACTATACTTTTATATAATTGGTTGTGCAGTGAGTTTGTTTACACCAGTGTCACCACAAACACGGTAATAGTGCCTAGCTCCACATTACAGAGTCACTAAGAGATGGGACATTTTCACCTCATCATCTTACAGCCTCGGATCCATTGCTGATAGAAACACTTCATGTGGCACATGGCTGTATACTGCTGAAGTGTATGCATGTGTGTATGCATGTGTGTGTGTGTGTGTGTGTGACTGGGAGTCAGAGGAAGGCTGCAGAAGCTGATCCATGCTGGTCTACTTCCAGCTTGCCTTGAAAGATATAGTTTAGTTGCATTGACTTCACGAGTGGGACTAGAAGTCAGAGGACAGAAATGCCCTAAGAATCTCCCAGAAGCTTATTGCTGGACAAACTCCTAAACTTTTGCAGTTTGACCTCACTCCTTTCCAGGCAGTCCTGGGAGTGTCCTGCCAACCCTAACTCCTCCTTCTCCATTGGACCCTTGCTTCAAGGTAAAGAACAGACAATTCCAAGTGCAGCATCAATAACTCAGTTTTCTGGGTAACTTAGGCAGGGAAAGAGAATTTAAAATTATAAGAAACACTCATTGTGACCAGGAATATTCATTCTCCTCCTGACTCTTAAGGCTTTCTCTGCAGCCCATGGCAGTGTCCCCAGCTGCTCCAAGTAGCTACATGTTTAAAGTTAAATGGAAAGTGAAGTCTGCTGCTAAGTTTAGCTCTTCTGATGGAATCCTTGGGAGATTATTACTTCCTTCTGGCTATATCAGGTCCCCCTTTTCCCATACTTATCAAACGTGTTTGAAGTTTTACTTCATTTGAAATATTGTACAGTAAATGCACTCAGTGTGCTAACAGGCTGCATGGATTAATAGAGCAAATAGTTGCTTAAATTTAATTTAAAAGTAGTTCAGATAAAGACCTAGAGAATTAGTACTGGGGTTAAGGATGGAACCTATTGAGCTATGCCTGGCTGAAGGGAAGGATAAGAGAGGAGGAGGGCCTTTCCCTGCTCCCTCACCTCTTACCACGAGAGGAATTTGTTTAGTGCCTTTGTGTTGCCAGAGGGGATCCTGGCAGTGTGAGGACAGATATGTATAAATTGCTTTTAGATGAATCAAATGTAGCTCTGCTATGCTCTACTGCAATGTGTATATGTGGACCACCACGGCTACCCTCTGCTCTCTAGTATATATTGTATGTAAGTATTGGCTGCTGAGAACAACTAATATACTTTTACTGCAAAAGCAGAAAAATGTATACTGTTCAGTCACAGCTGCACCAAGAGTTTAGGAAAAAGCATCAAATTCCCTGCTATACATGGATTTTTCTGCGGACTTTTTTTACTTAGCCCTGTCAATGGATTTCAGTGATCCAACTGCACCTCATTACCCTTTTTACAACACTGCAGCAAATTCTAATTCATAATCAGACATCTTTTCCAATTCCAGGTCGCAAAATTAGCTTAAGCAGCCTTAATGAATGCAGCATCCTCAGGTTTTACATTTAGTAAAATCTTAAAATATTCCCAAAAGGAAACAGCTAACTTAATACTCCAGTCCGTAATGCAAACCAATGATACTATAGGTGATGTAGTGAGGCTCACTTGTTCTCTGTCTCAACTCTTTTCTTGTTTTGTTTCCTGAAAACGTCCTTGACATTCTTGGTGAAATCAGATTGTCATCAGTATGTCGTAAGTAGGAATGAAGTAAGTATTCTGGGCAATCTTCCACCATGGTTTCCCCCAGAAGTAGACTCTCTCTCTCCTTAACAATTTAGTTTCATCCAAGTGTTGTAGCACATGTAATCTCAGTACTCTGGAAGACTGAGGCAGGAGGATTGCAAGTTCAAGCCCAGTCTGGGAAATTTAGTAATTTAATGAGATCCTATCTCAAAATTATAAAAAAGAAAAAAGAAAAGAAATAAAAGTCTGAAGATGTAGCTTAAAGTGAAGCCCCTGCAGTACTAGTACTACACACAAAACATAGTTTTACATTTTTACATTTAACTTCACGATTCAATTTGACTTAACTCTTCATAAGTTGGGAGACTTAAGTCTAGGATCAAGTATCTAAATAGCCTATTCTCCTAGAGTGAGGCACACTTACATTGCACAGTGATTCTCTATACCTAAGTAATATTTAAATTAATTCAAACTTGACCATTACCATCCAGAAGTTGCCGATACGATACACAAAGTACATATGTCATTACATTTTATGATATATTAAAAATTGGAAAAACATTTATATAAAAGCATCTAATTGTATGTGACTTTGATCTTAAGGAGATAGAATAAGAATATAGAAAAGTAGCTGTAGAACTCTTTGTATGGACTGTTAGTACATTGCCTAGCATGCCACAGACAATAAATATCTGTGAATGAATGAGTAAAGATGCATTGGATATTTGATGAAGACATCATTCCCTCTGAAATAAGAGTTTTGTAACAAAGATATAAATTAAATCTGAAAGCCCCTTGGGAGAATTTATAGATATATAAGGATATAGTTTATGAACCAATACGTAAAAATGCTTTTGACTTATATAAGCCAAAATCATTGTATTGTATAGGTTCATGGTTCATATATGGATTCTTGGAAAATTTAAAGAATTTTAGGATCAAATAATCTTTTTAACATCATACAAAGCATGAGAAAAATAATAGTCACAAAGTTAACACTTTTATTCACATTAAAGTTAGTTAATAGTTAAGCTTCTAGAGCATATTGAAAATTCTTTTCTTCAAAAGACAATCAAAGGTTTGGCCACTGTCAGAAAACTGATTCATTTTTAAGTACACAAATGACTTTTTTCCTATTCTTGGTTTTCTAGGCCTCGGGATAAAGTGCTTCCAAACAGCACGGACCTTTCAAACTGGGACTCTCCTGAGCCTTGTAAATTAAGTCTCACTGACAGGCAGAGTTAACAGAGACCCAGGCTATGACCCACCTGAAGCAAACCCAGTTTCTCCCCAGCAAGCAAATGCTGGCCAACTCTCCACATTTTTCATAGGCAAGGATGTCATTGTTTTAATTAGTTACATATAGACATGCCAAATAAAAGAAATTCTTCTGATCATTGCAATATTTAGGGTAAAGAAAGCACTCCTACATCAGGGTCCTCATTTGCTAACCCTTGATACTTTTAGAAGATGAAAAAAACATGTGCAGAAAATCTTGACTTTCTTCTTTAGCAGCAAGCCAAGATTTCCCATACTAGCGAAAGAAAATGACGCATGGTTCTCTCTACGTTTTTAGGTTTTCCTCAAGTGTCACTTTCTCTGGGGCATCTTCTGGCTAGTCTGCTTAAAATTTCACTCATCCTTTCCACTCTTGGTTGACAACACAAAAACTTAAAATTATTCCCTTCCTCCTTTCCCTGCCACATTTTTCTCTAAAGCAGTTTTCACTGTCTTTGTTCACTGCTATATCCAACATTGCCCCTGGCATGTGGTAAGTGCTCAATCAATACTTACAGAATAATGGTTGAATGAATTCTCAAGAAAAGAGATAATTGCCACAAATAATTTAGCCATCAAGATGAAGTCTACCCTGAATAATTCAGATGCTACTGATCACAGAGCAAACCAAAGCAAAGGAGAAGAAGATCTGGTCTGGAAATAAGATGAATCTGAGGTGGTAACTCTGGAAGTGTTATCTGAGTAAGTGGCATGGCCTCTCTGGGTTTCAGTTTCTGGTCCTTAACATGTAGATCAGCCTAGAGGATCCTTAAAGCTCTTTCAAATTCCAAAATCCAGCTACTTACTTGTTTATTTTTTTCCTCACCTGTAAGAGATTTGAAGCCCGAATTCTTAGTGAAAATACCAATGATTTTACTAATTGTCCTTATCATATATTTTTTAACACTACTGACACAAGTAGATTAGAAAAGATGCTCAAAAAGTTTAAGATAGTTTAATAGAAAAAACACAGTAAAATAATAGAACAAAGCAGATCAAAAGAAGAATAAATAAAAGTGTGGAGAACTATTATATTGTATAAGGGGAACCATGTAGAAAGGTTTATATTATCAAGAGAGATGAGTTTCTAACACCATGTTCAGCTCACAATCATATAATGAATCAAAATTTACAACATAGTTTTATTCAAATAGACTTGGTGCATTGAATTGTTCTAACAGGCCATGTTTATAAATGACTTCTGAATCTTTAATAATAATAATAATAATAATAATAATAATAAACAACTTAACATGTGGACCTTGAGATTATGCCTTGCCATAAAACAAGGTGATTTCACTTCATTAAAGTAAATTATTCCATGAGCTACTGCAAGGCTCACGAAGCACCCTCCTCATCAATTCTTTTTTTTATGCACTTTTCTTTGCTCTTTCCAATCATAAGTCATTGCACCAATAGAATTTTCACTTGCACATGAAGTGATGGGTACCATGGACATATTTACTGTCACTTTTTATAAAAAGACTATATATTTTCAGCCATGACAAGAGAACAGCTGGCTAATTTAGAATGCCTGCTGAACATTTGAGGAAAAGTAATCATTTTATTTTTCACAGGCATATTTAGAAGGCTCATGCTGAATATGAATGATTATAAATATCAGAATTGTACAGATATACAGGGGGTATCCAAATGTTTTCATAGGAATGCACAGCAATTCTTTTTGCAACTCTCTGGTGGTTTTGAGCAGAGCAAATTAGAGTGCTTACTTTTTAAAGCCACAAATAAAGGTTGGCTAAAACTGTGTATGTGGTGTTTCAAATTCTTAATGTACCATTTTACTGTTAATAATTCATTGGACCATTATAAAATAAATTTTTATGTATTATCATGACATATGGTTCTTAAATACAGTAGCTTAATTGTTATTAGGCACAGTCCTTCTACTGATTATTCAGCAAATCAATGTGTGAAATTTCATTATTATTACATTCACACATTAGTGATTAATTTCTAGAATGTAATTTAAAATTTGGGAATCCTATATTATGTCTCTGAGTACGAAATCACAACATGATTTATGGAGTACAAGATGAAAATATTGTAAGTTTTCTCTAGATTTAGTTTATTTCATTCTTTTCAATTTCTACTTTTGATATTATAAATGGTACTGCAATGATATATGTATATAATATATAAATAAGTAAACATACATACACTGAAGAATGCATGATCAAAATATACAAAAATAGTAAGAAGAAAGTCCACTACATTGGAAAAATTGAGTCTGAAAAATTTCTATTTGCTATCAATCACCAAACATATTTCATCTATTAAGTATTTTTAATGTGACTATCATTAAAGTGAGCATAATATGTAGAATTATTACTAATAAAATGTCTTATGTTTTAACAAACCACGTGCTACTATATGAATGCAAATAATATAGTATAGCAAATAATATAATATAATATAATACACTATGTCACTTCTCAGAAAGTTCTATTATGTATAACATCTCAAATATATCAAACCCTTACAGTCAATAGAATCAGCCTTTTGTTTGACTAAAGTGGATAACTTACGTCCTCATGCATTTAAAAGTAGTATTCTTTATGTTCTGGCACATAGCTTGTCCCAATGAACTTGATTGTCCCTCTTCCTAGTGTTAGAAATAGCAACTCAGAAGGAGTTGGAAGGTGTAAACAATAGAGAAGCAGTAATACCAGAAAGTAGTACCAGCTGAAAAGTAAAAGGGAATTTAAAAATGAACGTCAACTGTTATCTCACATTAAAAATTAACTAGAAGTGGATCATATATTTGAAGGCAAAAACTATACACACTCAGAAAAAAAACAAGATCTTTCCAATCTTTGTATTATCAAATATTTTACAAATGTGACACAAAAAGCATGAACCTTAAAAGGAACCTTTGAAAAATTAGAATTAATCAAAATATAAAACTTTGTTCTTTGAATGATATTATCAAGAAAATGAAAAAGCAAGTCACAGAATGGGAAAAATATTCACAATACATAAATGAGACAAAGGACTCAATATAGAAGTTATATTTAAATAGGCAGATCTCAGCAGGAAGTCTGTGTGAACCAGAGCAGTATGGTGCGCAGGGCCCAGTTAGGGCCCCACCCAGACATCAGTGGCTTGGGCCCACATAGAAAACAGCTATACAGGCACAAAAGGAACATCCAGAGGCCCACCCAGATACCATCAGTAAGGGTGCACAGGTCCTAGCTAGAAGCCTGCATGGACCAGAAAGGTGCGGGTGCATGCAGGTCCCAGTCAGGGCCCCACCCAGACACCAGCAGCTTGGCCCCACAGGCCCCAGCCAAAGGCTGGCAAGGAAAAGACCTGAGCAGGCATGCAGGCAACAGCCAGAGGCCCCCCCGATACCATCCATAAGTGTGCCCAGAGCCCAGGCAGAAGTGTGGTCAGACACCAGCAACTCGAGTGCATAGCCCCCAGCCAAAGATGGGCAGGCCCCAGACAGAGGCACAAGACAGATAACATCCCAAGTGTGCTCAGCCCCCAGCCAGAACCCTGCAGGGACAACAGGGCAGTGCAGGGATATAGAAGGCCACCATTCTGAACCCAGAAATTGGCATAGTGGTGAGCAGCAGAGAGAAGGCCTCTCTGAGGCTTGCTGAGAATTGAAACCCATTGGGTGAGCAAAAAGTTGCCTCAACAAAGGAACAGCAGGCTGCATCTGTTGAAATGAGAAGACACATAAATAGTCTCAAAACCAGATTTCCAGTTCACTTAAGGTAACCCCAAGGGGCAAGGAGATGGAACACTCTGACACTCAACCACTTGGACTACCTCAACTGCCAACAAAAGAGGGTCTGGAAAAAATGAAGTCAGACGTAATTTCTCAGATAACAGCAGAGATTGTGCCCATAGTGCAAGACATGAATAATAAGTCAAGAGAGGACACAGATAAAAAAAAATAGAGGAGCTGAGGAACATGATCGAATCCCAACATAGGAAACAAATGGAATCCATAAAACAGATGCAAACAGATTTCCAGGAGATTAAAAACTCCATTGAAAGTTTACACAGCAGAATGAGCCAATGTGAGGACAGAATTTCAGATATGGAAGATAAGATTGCACTTAGTGACCAGGAAAAGAAAAATTGCTTTAAAATAGTAAGGGATCATGAGAAATCCATCCAGCAGCTGCTGGACTATGCAAAGAAGAATAACATCAGACTGATCAGAGTCAATGAAGAAACAAGAGAGAGTGCAGATGACATAAAAAAACTGATCATAAAAGTGATGGCATGAAACTTCCCAAATAGGGGGAAAGAACTTGACATACAGATAAGTGAGGCATACAGGACTCCAACTAGCTGTGATCAAAAAACATCTACACATAGGCAAATAATAGTTAAGATTCCAGAAACCCAGTAGAACAGAAGTCGACAAGCAGTTAGAGAAAAGAGAGAAATCACATATAAAGGTAAGCCCATCAGAATCATAACAGACTTCTCAACCCAAACCCTCAAGTCAAGAAGAGCCTGGAGGGAAATATTTCTTTTTTTGATTATTAACTTCATTGGTACATTTTAGGTATACAGTATAATGAGATTCATCATTGGAAATTTGTAGCTTTACATAATCTCTCTTGGTTCTTATTTTTTGCCCTTCCCCCACCCTCCCTTCAACCCCTCCATCTGTCCCTATTTACAAAGACTTTTTTCCATTTTTTCATTTTTCTCATATTAATTCCACTCCTTTCTTTCCTTTCCCCTACCCCTCCCACTCCCCCTTCCCCTTTGAACATTTTCTTCCTATTTCACATTATCCATTATACCTTTTAGTTCTACTTTACACTTTCAGTTTCTTACACTAGAAAAACTATTTGGTATTTACACACGTGTGTCCTATTTATTTCACTTAAGAGTATCGCCTCAATGTGTACACATTTAGCTATACATGTTTCAAATTTCTTATTTTTTATAGTAACTAGTACTCCACTTTATTTAAAAAAACCCACATTTTCTTTATCCAGTCTCCAGTTGATGGGCAATTTGGCTGCTTCCAAGTTTTAGCTGTTACAGATGGTGCTGCTATGAACATGGGTGCACATATATCACTGTGGTATGATTCTTTTAATTCTTTGGGGAAAATACCCAGCAGGGGAATAGCTGGGTCAAATGGGACTTCCAGTCCTAGTTCTTTGAGGTATCTCCATACTGATTTCCACAGTGGTTGCACCAGACTACACTCCCACCAGCAGTGAGGAGCAGTATTCCTCTTTCACCACAGCCCCATCAGCATTTGTTATTGGTTGATTTCATAATAGCTGCCATTCTTTCTGGGATGAGGTGGAATCTCAGCATTGTTTTCTTTTGGATCTCTTGAATGACTGGTGATGTTGAACACTTTTTCATGTGTTTATTTGCTATTTCTACTTCTTTGCCTGAGCATATCTGTTCATTTCAGATGCCCATTTTCAGATTGGGCTTTTAAATTTGGGAGATCTGATTTTTTAAAATTCTTTATAGATTTTAGATAGTAGACCTTTGTCTGAGGAACAGCAGGTGAAAAGTTTTTCCCACGTTGTGAGTTGTCTCTTCACTCTATAGGTTGTCTCTTCACACTGTTGGTGGTTTTTCTTGCTGTACAGAAGCTTTTTAATAAGAAGAGATACTACTTCCTGATTGTGCTAGTTCATGGGCAACTGAAGTTTTGTTCATAAAATCTTTTCCTACACCAACATCTTCAAGAGTTCTACTGAACCTCTGTTCCAGCCTGTTCAGTGTTTCTGTTTTAATATATATATTTTTATTTATATATTAATTGGTACATTTTAGGTACACAATACATTTACATTTATCATTGGGTGTTTGTACCTGAACATGATATATCTTAATTCTTATTTTTTTCCCCATTATCTATGTGCCCTTCACCCCACCACCCTTCCCTATTTACATAGACTTTGTTTCCATTTTTTTCTTTCTCATAATTTTTCCTTTCTGTTCTTCCCTTTCCCCTTCCCCTCCTGCCACCCCTCCACCTTTGGACCTTTTCCTATTTCAAATTATCAGTTATTTGTTTTAATCATTTTCATCCTTATTTACACTTTCAGTTTATCACACTAGAGATACTATTCGGTATTTACACATGTGTCCTATTTATTTCACTTAAAAGTATGGCCTCAATATGCATCCATTTAGCTATAAATGACACTAGTTTCTCATTCTTTATGGCTGAGTAGTACTCCATTTTATAAAAAAACCACATCTTCTTTATTCAGTTTCCAGTTGATGGGCACTTGGGATGTTTCCAAACCTTAGCTATTACAAACTGTGCCGCTATAAACATAGGTGCATATATATCACTGTGGTATGATTCTTTTAATTTTTGGGGGAAGATCCCCAGCAGAGGAATAGCTGGGTCAAATAGGACCTGTAGTCCTAATTCTTTGAGGTATCTCCATATGGATTTCCACAGTGGTTGCACTAGTCTGCACTCCCACCAGCAATGGAGAAGGGTTCCTTTCTCTCCATACCCCTGCCAGCATTTGTTATTGGTTGATTTCTTGAGAGCAACCATTCTTTGTAGGGTGAGGTGGAGTCTCAGTGTTGTTTTCATCTGCATCTCTCGAATTACCAGTGATGTTGAACATTTTTTCCTATATTTATTTGCTCTTTTTACTTCTTTGTCTGAGAAATGTCTGCTGATTTCGGATGCCCATTTTTGAATTGGGTCTTTGAATTTGGGGGGTCTAATTTTTTTCAATTCTTTATATATTCTAGACAGTAGACCTTTATCTGAGGTACAGCTGCTAAAAATTTCTTCCCATATTGTAGGTTGTCTCTTAGCTCTGTTGGTAGTTTCACTTGCAGTGAAGAAACTTTTTAATAAGATGAGATCCCAGTTGTTGATTCTTTGTGTTAGCTCCTGTGCTACTGAAGTTTTGTTCATGAAGTCTTTTCCTATGCCAATGTCATCAAGAGTTCTACCTAATTTATCTTCCAGTAAGTTTACTGTTTCTGTCTTGATATTTAGCTCTTTAATCCACTTTGATCTTAGTTTAGCACATGGTGATAGGTATGGGTCTAGTTTTAATCTTTGGCAGGTTGAAATCCAGTTTTTCCAACACAATTTATTGAACAGGCTATCTTTTCTCCAATGAGGGTGATTGGCTCCTTTGTCAAAGATGAGGTGGCTGAGTATGTCTGGAGTTGTTTCTGCATCTTCTAGTCTATTCCACTGATCTTCAGGTCTGTTTCTTTGCCAGTACCATGCTGTTTTTATCACAGTAGCTTTGTAGTATAGTTTCAAGTTGGAGATTGTGATACCCCCAGCCATGTCTCTGTTGCCCAGAATTGCTTTTGCTATTCTAGGTTTCTTCTGCTTTCGAATGAATTTTTGGATTGTTCTCTCTAGTTCTGTGAAGTATATTGTTGGAATTTCAATCAGTATTGCATTAAATCTATATAGTAGTTTGGGAAGTATAGCCATTTTCACTATATTGATTCTTCCTACCCAGGAACAAGGGATATCTTTCCATTTTCTTATATCCTTTTCAATCTCCTTTTTCAGAGTGCTGTAGTTTTCAGTGTAGAGGTCTTTTGCTTCCTTTGTTAGGTTGACTCCCAGATATTTCATTTTTTTACATGCTGTGGTAAAAGGAATTATTTCCCAAATTTCTCTCTCAATGGGTCTGCTATTTGAGTATAAGAAGGCTATTGTTTTTTAAGTGTTGACCTTATATCCAGCTACTCTACTGAATCTGTCAATTAGGTCTAGAAGGCTTTTGAATGAATTTTTTGGGTCTTCTATGTAAAGTATCATATCATCAGCAAATAATGACAGTTTCACTTCTTCCTTTCCTATCTTTATTCCTTTTATTTCTTTCTCTTGTGTAATTGCTATGGCTAATGTTTCCAGAGCAATATTGAACAGGAGTGGTGATAGTTGACATCCTTGTCTTGTTCCTGATTTTAGAATGAAAGTTTTCAGTTTTTGACCATTTAGTATGATGTTGGCTGTTGGTTTTTCATAGATAGCCTTAATCAGCTTGAGATAAAGACCTTCTATTCCAATTTTCTGTAGGGTTTTTATCCGGTGTTGGATTTTGTCAAATGCCTTTTCTGCATCTATTGAGATGATCATATATAGTTTTTGTCCTCGACTCTGTTAATATAGTGTATTACATTTATTGATTTACAGATGTTGAACAATCCTTGCATCCCTGGGATAAATCCAACTTGGTCAGGGTGTATGATCTTCTTGATGACCCTCTGTATTCTGTTTGCTAGTATCTTGTTGAGGATTTTTGCATCTATGTTCATTAGGGAGATTGGTCTGTAGTTCTCTTTTTGGGTTGGATCTTTCCCTGGTTTCGGAATCAAAGTAACACTTGCTTCCAGGAAAGAATTTGGAAGCCTTGCTTTCCATTCAATTTCCTTGATGAGTTTAAAGAGTAATGGTGACAGTTGTTCTTTAAACGTCTTGCAGAATTCAGCAGTGAACCCATCAGGACCTGGGCTTTTCTTTGTTGGTAAATTTTTTATTACATTTTCAATTTCACTCATTCTTATTAGGGTGTTTAGAATTTCTATATCTTCTTCATTTAACTTTGGCCATTTGTATGTATCTAGGAATATGTCCATTTCTTCTGTGTTTTCCATTTTATTGGAGTACAGGTTCTCAAAGTAGGTATTGATGATCCTCTTAATTTCTGCTGGATCTGTTGTGGCTTCACGTTTTTCATTCTTAATTGCATGGATTTGAGCCTTTTCTTTCCTTTTTTTGATAAGGTTGACTAAAGGTTTATCGATTTTATCTATCCTTTCAAAAAACCAGCTCTTCAATTCATTGATTTTTTGTATTGTTCTCTTAGTCTCTATTGCATTGATTTCTGCTCGGATCTTTATAATTTCCTTTTTTGTACAAGCTTTGGGGTTGTTATGCTATTCTTTTTCTAGGAGCTTGAGGTTCTGCATTAGGTTATTTAACTGAGTTCTCTCTGTTGTCCTAATATGGGCATTTGCTGCTATGAACTTCCTGTGTAGAACTGCTTTCTTTGTGTCCCACAGATTCCTGTATGTTGTACTGGCATTATCATTTACTTGTAGAAACTGTCTAGTTTCTTCTTTAATTTCCTCTGGGACCCATTGGTTGTTCTAGAGAGTGTTATTCAATTTCCATGTGTTTGTGGGTGCTTTGTGGTTTCTTATGTTATTGATCTCCAATTTTATTCCATTATGGTCTGATAATATACAGGGGATAACTTCAATTCTTTTACATTTACTTAGATTTTCCCTGTGAACTAGCATGTGATCTATTTTGGAGAATGACCCATGTGCAGCTGAAAAGAATGTGTATTCTAATTTTGTGGGGTGGAACACTCTATGAACATCTATTAAGTTTATTTGTTCAATAGCTGGTTCAGTTCTAGAATTTCATCATTAATTTTTTTCCTAGATGATCTGTCTATTTGTGATAGAGGGGTGTTGAGGTCCCCCACAACAATTGTGTTATTGTTTATTTGATTTTTCAGGTCCATTAATATTTGTTTTGTATAGTTGGGGGCATTCGTATTTGGTGCATAAATATTTAGGATTATCATCTCTTCCTCTTGGATTATTCCCTTCACAAGATGTAGTGACCATCTTTGTCTCTCTTAATTAGTTTTGGTTTGAAATCTACTTTGTCTGCAAATAAGATTGCTATCCCTGCTTTTTTCTGGGATCCTGTCATGTGGAGAACTATTTTCCATCCTTTTACTTTCAGTCTATGAATTTCCTTTTGAGTTAGGTGTGTTTCTTGTATACAGCATATTGCTGGGTTTTGCTTCTTAATCTATTCTGTCAGTCTGTTTCTTTTAATTGGTGAATTGAGGCCATTAACATTGATAGTTATTATTGAGAGATATTGACTCATTCTTGCCATGATGTTTTATAGTTGTTGGCTCTTTTATTTCTTATTTTTCCCCCTTTCCCTTTAGTGCCTTACCTTGGGTGGTGTTTTCTCTCTGTTGGCCCTCATGGAGTTGTGACCTTCATTGTCTTTTTCTAGGATATTGCAAAAAATTGTTTGGAGTGCTGGTTTGGTGTTCATGAAATTTCTCAGGTGTTCTTTGTTGTGAAAGTATCTAATTTCCCCATTGATTTTGAAAGATAATTTTGCTGGATACAACAGTCTAGGTTGGAAGTTATTTTCTTTTAGGGCTTGAAATCCTTCACTCCAGGCTCTCCTTGATTTGAGGGTTTGTGTTGAGAAATCTGCTGTGATTCTGATGGGCTTTCCTTTGTAGGTGATTTGCTTCTTTTCTCTAACTGCCTGTAGAATTTTGTTCTTCTGTTGGGTTTCTGGGATCTTGACTATTATATGTCTAGATGTAGATTTTTTTTGATTGTGGCTGGGTGGAGTTCTATATGCCTCACTTATCTGTATGTCCAATTCTCCACCTCTCTCTGGGAAGTTTTCTACTATTACTTCTGTGAACAGGTTTTTTTTTTATGTCAATTGTACTTTCTCCTGTTTTTTTGTGGATTCCTATCAGTCTTATGTAATTCTTCTTTGCATCATCTAGCATCTGTTGGATTGATTTCTCATAGTTCCTTACTATCTTTAAGAAATCTCTGTTTTCATGGTCCTTAACTGCGATCCTGTCTTCTATATCTGATATTCTGTCTTCATATTCTCTTAGTCTGCTCTGCATGCTTTCAATGGAGTTTTTAATCTCCTGAATATCTGTTTGAATCTGTTTCATGGATTCCATTTCTTTCTTATGTTGGGTATTCATGGTTTCCAGCATGTTTCTGATCTCTTGTATTTTCTTGTCTGTTTCTGCTCTAGAGCCTCTAATCATGTCTTTCACTCTACTCACCATCTCTATATTTATCTGGGAGATTATTTCTGCTTTGAATTTTTCTAGAGCCTCATGTATCTACTTTGATACTTCCTGTGCTATCAGTTCAGGGTGTCCAGGTGGTTGATTATCTGGCTTTTCCACCTCATTTCCCCCAGAATTTCCTTTTTGTGCCATGGAAGCCTGCATTTGTGCCTTGCTTAAATGTCTTCTCATTTTTGTTTTTGGTAGTGTTCTTGGTTTAATTCCTGGGTTGATATTTCAAAATTGCTTAATGCAGGTATCTTTGTTGCTTGTGTTTAAAACCCTTGTGGAATGAGTGCTTTTCAGAGGTATCTTCCAGATATGGCTTGTGTTTAGGTTTTGAGGCTCTAATGACTCTGAGGCTATTTTATTTTCCTTATACCAGGAAGGAAAACTGATTTGATCAATCATAACATGTTAGGCCAAATGTTACAATCAGCAATACCATAGCATCAAGTGCAGCTTAGAAAGTGACAATTTGTAGTAGTTATTAATCTATCACATTTAACTATGTAAAATATAATCCCCTGTGCCTCTGTAGTGTGGGACCAGGTAGCAGAAGAGCCAGAAGGCGGGGGGAGGGGGGACATGGAATTGAGACTTGCCAAGCAGAGCACCAGATGAAGGTGGGGCTCCATGCAACTCCTGGGACCTCACCGTGCTGTGGGCAGGAACTGGAACACAGCCAAGGAGCTTCAGGCTGCTTCTCTGTTTTAATATTTAGATCTTTAATCCATTTTGATTTCAGTTTAGTGCATGGTGAGAGATATAGGTCTAGTTTTAATCTTTGGCAAGTTGAAACCCAATTTTTCCAACACCATTTATTAAAGAGGCTATCTTTCCTCCAGTGAGAGTGTTTGGCTCCATTGTGGAAGATGAGGTGTCCGAGTGTGTCTGGAGTTGTTTCTGCATGTTCTAATCTGTTCCACTGGTCCTCAGGTCTGTTTCTTTGCCAGTACCATGCTGTTTTTATCACAGTAGCTTGGTAATATAGTTTCAAGTTGGGAGTTGTGATACCCCCTGCCATGTCTCTGTTACCTGGAATTGCTTTTGCTATTCTGGGTCTCTTCTTGTTCCCAGTGAATTTTTGGATTGTTTTCTCAAGGTCCATGAAGTATGATGCTGAGATTTCAATTGGAATTGCATTGAATCTATATAGCAGTTTGGGAAGTATGGCCATTTTCACTATGTTGATCCTTCCTACCCAGGAGAAGGGGATGTCTTTCCATTTTCTGATATCATCTTCAATCTCTCCTGTCAGAGTTCTGTAGTTTTCAGAGAAGAGGTCTTTAATTTCTTTTCTTAGGTTGATTCTTAGGTATTTCAGTTTCTTGGATGCTATTGTGAAAAGAATTGTTTGCCCTATTTCTGTCGCAGTGAGTCTGTTGTTCTTGTAGAGGAAAGCTATTAATTTTTGTGTGTTGACTTTGTATCCAGCTCCTTTACTGAATTTGGTTATTAAGTCTAGAAAACTTTTGGTGGAATTTTTGGGGTCTTCTATATGTAGAGTATTATGTGATCTGCAAATAATGACAATATCACTTTTCATTTCCTATTCCTTTTATTTCTTTCTCTTGTCTACTTGTGTGGCTAATGTTTCCAAAATTATGCTGAACAGGAATGGTGATAGTGGACATCCTTGTCTTGTTCCTGATTTTGGTGTGAAGGATTTCAGTTTTTGACCATTTAGTATGATATTGGATTTTAGTTTTTCATAGATGGCTTTTATCAGATTGAAATAGATACCATCTATTCCAATATTTTGTAGGATTTTTATCATAAATGCATGTTGGATTTTGTCAAATGCTTTTTCTGCATCTATTGTGTAGGGGACCCTGCCCCCCGCTGGAACTCTTGAGTGCCTTCTAGGGACATGCCCAGGCTTGCTGCAGGCCTTTGACGGACATGCCCGGGCTTGTTGCAGATCTACCTGGCAACAAGGAAGTAGCCCCAGTACACTCCTCTTGCTCCTCCCCTCTAGCCCTACAGTATATATGTTGTAGCAGCTTCCGCAATAAACGAGACTTGATCAGAAACCTGTCTTGTCTCCATCTCTCGTGTCCCCTGTCCCCTCTCATCCTCGCTCCCCCTCTAGGGTCTTCGTTGACTTACCCGCGGGCCGGGACAAGTGGCGCCCAACGTGGGGCCCGAGAACGGGGGATCCAGTGAAGGACGCTGCTCAGGGGCCCTAAGATTAAGATTGAGGAACAAAGAGCACACTTGACACAGGAGAGGCTTGCAATTGACGTAGACCTGCCGTCTTTTCGCACCTCGGTAAGTTGACCAGCGATTATGGGGCAGGGCATTAGTCAGCACGAATTGTTCGTGCAAGGTCTCAAGGAGACATTACAGGCACGAGGGGTAAAGGTTACAGTCAAACAATTGCTGAAATTTTTTGATTATATTAAGGATCTCTGTCCCTGGTTCCCTGCCGAGGGAACCATTGACGAAAAGAGATGGAAAAGGGTAGGGGAAGCTCTTCAGGATTATTATGCTGCTTGCGGACCCGGAAAGGTCCCGATTGTGGCATTCTCTTATTGGAATTTGATCAATGATATCATCTCTCAAAAGACGAGGGACCCAGTGGTAGCTCAAGCTATACAGGTTGGAGAGATAGCCCTCCGCACTGGTGAAAATCCAACGCCTCCAGGCGGCTCTGATGCAGTCTCCCGGGACGCCGATATGGCGCCGGGACCCAGGCCCGTTAAGGCCACGACTTCCTCACCAGACGAGAAAGAGGACTTGATGTCCTTTGACAGTGATGATGATCCCGCCCCCAATGGACATAACGCTCCCCTGGACCAATCCCAAACGGCCATGATCCCTGCCAAGCCCTATAAGGCAAAGCCTCGCCGGACCCCCCAGCCCCACCCTCGTGGGAGGTTCCGCCCCTATATCCCTCCCTTCAAGCCTATCGCTGCCTGCCTCTGCCCCCAGATCCGCCCCAAAAGGACTCCGGGACTGACGAGTCTGTGGGGGAAGCACTGTGGGGCGGCTCTGGGTGCCCCCCTCCTTATATCCCTCCAGGCCCCAACACTCCCGCTCTGGCCTATCCTGTTGTTGATCCCCAAAAGGAACTCCGGGACAAAATAGACTTTCTAAAAGAACAGATAAGGTTAGAAAAGGAACATCAAGAACTTATTACCCAGCTTGAAGGCTTAAGAACAGGCAAGGCCCATGAAAATGTCCCTAGAGAAGACACCCATAAGCCACGACCCCCCATTAGAGGGGCAACCCCCAGGGTGCCATCCAGATCAAGGGTACCCCTAGAACTTGAACCTGTGGAAGCCTTCCCTGTCACTGAGACTGTTGACGCACAGGGTCAGGCATGGAGACACCATAGCGGCTTTGATTTCAAGGTTATTAAAGAGCTTAAAACGGCTGCGGCTCAATACGGGGCCACTGCACCTTACAACATGGCTATTTTAGAATCGGTGGCAGAAAATTGGCTCACCCCAATTGATTGGCAGACCCTGGCCCGTGCCACCCTTACAGGAGGTGACTACTGATTATGGAAATCTGAGTATGTTGAGAATTGCCGAGAGACCGCTAGACGCAATGCTCAGGCGGGAAATGATTGGGTGCTTGACATGCTTCTTGGGGAGGGGGCCTACACCGCTAACGACCAACAAATGCAATTTGACGCGGGGTTGTATGCCCAGATTCAGACCGCAGCCACTAGGGCCTGGAGAAAACTCCCCTCCAAAGGAGACGTAAGTGCCTCCCTCACTAATATCCGGCAGGGGCCAGACGAGCCGTTTGCGGACTTTGTCCACCGCCTTCTCACGGCGGCAGGCCGGATTTTTGGGAGCACGGAGACAGGGACAGATTTCGTTAAACAGCTTGCTTTTGAGAATGCCAACGCCGCCTGTCAGGCCGCTATCCGCCCCTATAAAAAGAAAACTGACCTTTCCGGCTACATTTGCCTTTGCTCTGAGATTGGGCCGCCTACCAACAGGGCCTTGCCATGGCAGCTGCCATGCAAGGCTTCACAGTCAAACAATTCTTGCAACGCCACGTCGGCAATAAGTGTTTCCGGTGTGGGGCCACCGGCCATTTTGCTAGAGAATGCCTGACCGCTAAAATGCAGGGCCCCAACGCTCCGCCCCCAGGGACCTGCCCCCGATGCAATCGGGGGAGGCATTGGGCGAATGAGTGCCGATCCAAAACTGATGCCCAGGGCCGACCCCTCCCCCCTCTCCAGGGTTCGAATTCGGGAAACGGGAAAGGGGGCCAGCCCCGGGCCCCCAATTCCAAACAAATTTACGGGGCGCTCAATTTTGCTCTAATAAACAGCAATCCATTTCAGACCTCGTCAGAGCCACAAAAGGAAGTGCCGAATTGGACCTCAGTGCCACCACCCACACAGTATTGACCCCAGAAATGGGAGTCCAGGCCCTCGCCACAGGAGTCTTTGGACCCTTACCTAAGGAGACCTTTGGCCTCGTAATAGGCCGAAGCAGCAGCACCATGAATGGACTGCTGGTTTACCCAGGAGTGATTGATAGCGACTACTCCGGGGAAATTAAAGTTATGGCTTCTTCCCCCAAAGTTATCAGCACCATTCAATCAGGCCAAAGATTTGCTCAACTGTTACTCCTTCCCCTTCTCCCTACCTCTCATAAGGCTCGTAACGACGCCCGAGGTAGCCAGGGTTTCGGCTCATCCGATGTCTACTGGTCGGAGATACTTTCAGCGCAAAAGCCTCTCATGACCTTGTGGTTAGATGGGAGACAGTTTTCTGGGTTGGTGGACACTGGTGCTGATGTAACTATCATAAAGGGAGAGGATTATCCTCGGGCATGGCCATTAAAGGACACCCTCACCCATCTCAGGGGTATAGGTCAAAGTCAAAATCCTAAACAAAGTGCCAAAGATCTGACCTGGAGGGACCAAGATGGTAATCAGGGCACCATTCAACCTTATATCATCTCAGGGTTGCCTGTCAATCTATGGGGGAGAGACCTATTATCACAAATGGGGCTAATTATTTCCAGCCCCAATGAAATTGTCACTATGCAAATGTTTAAAAATGGGTACATTCCAGGAACAGGGCTGGGAAAACACCCTACAAGCCTTACCCACCCCATTGAGCCTGTCCCTCCGCCCCCTCGAGCAGGGTTAGGCCATTTTCCATAGGGGTCACTGACACTCCTGTGGTCCATGCTGAAAAGATCACCTGGCTCTCAGACGATCCAGTGTGGGTCGATCAGTGGCCCCTTTCCAAGGAGAAGTTATTAGCAGCTCAACAGCTGGTGCAGGAACAGCTTCATGCTGGCCATATCATTTCTAGCCATTCCCCTTGGAATACTCCCATTTTTGTCATTAAAAAATGGTCGGGAAAATGGAGGCTTTTGCAAGATCTCGGAGCAGTTAATAAAACCATGGTACTTATGGGAGCTTTACAACCCGGTCTTCCCTCACCGGTAGCCATCCCCCTTGGATATTATAAGGTTATTATTGATTTAAAGGATTGCTTTTTCACCATTCCCTTACATCCTGCTGATCAAAAACGCTTCGCATTTAGCCTTCCGGCAACCAATTTCTGGGCCCCAATGCAGCGCTTTCAATGGCTAGTGCTGCCCCAAGGCATGGCCAATAGTCCCACCCTGTGCCAGTCATTTGTAGCCGCAGCACTCCAATCCACCCGAGACAATTGGCCTCAAATGTATATTATCCATTACATGGATGATATCCTCGTGGCGGGACAATTAGGAAGTGAGGTTTTAGCTTGTTATGCTGACCTTCGGCGGGCCCTTGAATCTCGTGGCCTCCAAATTGCCCCTGATAAGGTTCAACTAAAAGACCCTTACAGTTACCTCAGATTTCAGATGAGGGGACGTCACATTTCCTCCCAAAAGCTTACCTTACGGCTGGACGGTCTTAAAACTCTGAATGACTTCCAAAAACTGCTCGGAGACATTAATTGGCTTATGCCCTATTTAAAGCTCACTAAACATGACCTGAAGCCTCTCTATGATACCCTACAAGGTGATAGCCACCCCACTTCACCTCGGGAGCTCACTGCCAAGGGGCGCAAAGCCATTAGCACGGTAGAACAAGCCATCCAAAATCAAACAATTACCTTTATAGATTATAACTCTCCTTTACAGTATATCATCTGCAAAACCTCTCTTTCTCCCACTGCTGTCTTTTGGCAAACCACTCCCCTTTTGTGGGTTCATCTCCCAGTTTCCCCTAAGCGGGTCTTTTATCCCTATTATGTTGCAGTTGCAGACCTGGTTATTTTAGGCAGAGACCATGGAAAGATGTACTTTGGAAAAGAACCTGATGTCATTATCCAACCCTACCCTAAAGATCAGATCGATTGGCTTATGCAGACTACCGATTCCTGGCCAATTGCTCTCGCTTCTTATTCAGGGTTATTGGACAATCACTATCCTCCCAACAAACTCATTGACTTTGCCAACAGACATGACTTCATTTTCCCGAAGGTCACTTCTTGTTCTCCTCTGCCAGAAGCCCTATCCGTTTTTACAGATGGTTCTTCCACCGGGATGGCTGCCTATGTGTGGGACGATGACATTGTCCAATTCCAAACTGCCCACTCGTCGGCCCAATTAACGGAGCTACAGGCAGTCATAGCGGTCTTTTCTGCATTCCCTGCGCGAGCTTTTAATCTCTTTACTGACAGTGCTTACATTGCTCAATCTGTCCCCTTATTAGAGACATGCGGACTGATCAAACTTGCTTCTCAGACTGGTGGTCTCTTCCTCCAATTACAAGATCTAATCAGAAAAAGATCCAAATCCTTTTTCATTGGGCACCTTCATGCCCACTCTAACCTACCTGGCCCACTCGCAGAGGGCAACCGCTTAGCAGACCTAGCCACAAGACCTCAGGCTTTTGCCTATTCAATAAATACTGATGCCCCCATTCCGATTGACCAGGCATGGAAGGCACACCAATTCCATCATCTTAATGCTCACACGCTTCGCCTTATGTATAAGCTTACTAGAGAACAAGCTAGACAAATTGTTAAGGCCTGCCCTACGTGCACTCTGCACCTTCCTACGCCTCATCTGGGAGTTAATCCTCGTGGCTTAATTCCAAATGCCCTCTGGCAAATGGACGTCACACACTACCCTGAATTTGGCGTTCTTAAATATATACATGTCAACATTGATACCTGTAGTGGATTCATATTTGCCACCCTGCAGTCTGGGGAAGCTACTAAACATGTCATCGCTCATCTTCTCATTGCCTTCTCAGTACTTGGATGTCCACAACAAATTAAAACAGACAATGGTCTCGGCTATACCAGCTCTGGCTTCTCCAAGTTTTGCAAACAATTTGAAATAACACACATAACGGGAATCCCATATAATCCTCAGGGACAAGGCATTATAGAAAGGGCTAATCTCACACTCAAAATTACTTTAGACAAAATAAAAAAGGGGGACTAGTACCCTACCAAGGGGTCTCCTAGAAACCTGATATCACATGCACTATTCATTCTTAACTTTTTAAATTTGGATGCCAAAGGTTTATCTGCAGCCAATCATTTCTGGCAACCAGAGACGCAACGACAATTTGCCTCGGTGATGTGGAAAGACCCCCTGGACCACTCATGGCACGGGCCCGATCCTGTACTTATCTGGGGCCGAGGATCGGTGTGTGTTTACTCCAAGGAAATGAAGTCAGCCCGGTGGCTCCCAGAACGCCTAGTAAAACAAGTCGATAGGCGTGCTGATGATGCCAATGACCTGACTTGCCCAATCTCAACCAGTTAGCAATGGCACCTACAATTACAATTTAACAATCATCAAAAGTACACTGTCTTATATGTTTGTTTATTGTCTGTTGTTTGTGTTCGTACAGTTGAGCTCAATATGTTCCTTCCCTTTTATAGGATATTCACCTATTGTTAAGTTAACTTATAGAGAAAAATGGCTAAACTAAAGACATGCTTTTCTTCCCAGGTTGTGAAATTTATGAAAGTAACGTGCATTGTCACCCACAGGCAACAATCAAATTGCAATCCACAGTTGTAAAATAAAAGGATACATATTCTTAATTATTTGTTAAAACGATCATAGATGGGAACTCCCTTTGATGAATATAGAAGTGGCCACCCATAAAATGATTATTCTGGTCTTAATTCATCAAAGGGACCCCTTAGTAAATTTTATATCATGTGATCTTATGGGAGATATATCATAGTGAATATTATCTAAATAGGCTGTAAATTGACTGTATTAGTTGTTCAGGATGTTTAAACACTGAATATGTTGTTACGAAACGTTCATAGTGGTTAAGTTCTGAAAATGTTATTGTAATATGCCCACTTTGGTTATCTTCAAAAGCTCAATCAGGTTAGCCTAACTCTCTTATCTGTGGCTCGACCTTGTTTATATCGCAAGACAAATTCTGCTTACAGGCTCTGAAGATGATACCCCTGATCCTGTTGCACGGCCTGTTGCTGCTCCTGGCATCAACAACGGAGAGTGGATTTCAACCAGTTAACAAAGAACAATTGCTCACTGCCTTGTATGGTAACCCCTGTGATTGTACAGGGGGCTCTGGTAGGGTTGTGCCCTCAAGTTACACTCGCAGATTGCGGGGATAAGACTGCCTATTTAGTTTATGAGGCCGCATTAGCGGGAGGACACAACCAAAAATGGAAATGTGTCCCTAAACCTAAGATTATACCAACAGTCAATGACAAACCAGGGCCATGCCCTGCCGGGTGTGTCATGGCCACCGAAATGCATTCTACCTGCTATATTGAGGCCCAGCAATGTACCCATTCCGACGGGAAAATATATTTAACTGCTGTCTTGCAAAGAACTTATAGTGGCTCCGTCGGAGGCGACTGGGACCTTCCCAGCCCCAAAGGATACTCTAAATTTGGTCAGGCCTCTTGTTGTGGCACTCCGGGAAAAGACGTCTGTTGGCCGCCACAGGCCCCCATCCATATATCGGACGGTGGAGGGCCTTCGGATCAGCTCCGGGAAGAACGAGTACAAAAACAACTTGAGACTATCATCCAAGAGATGTATCCCTCCTTAAACTATCATCCACTGGTCCTTCCCAAACCTCGAGGCCCAGACCCTGACGCCCAAACCCTGAGTGTCCTAGAGGCCACTTATCATGTGATCAATACATCCAACCCAGCTTTTGCTGCAGGTTGTTGGTTATGCTTGACCCTTGGCACGCCCCTGCCCCTCGCCTTGCCGAATGTCGACCAAACTGACTACGCCAACAGTTCTAGTTACAATTGCAGCTTTTCCCTGCCCTTCAGGGTCCAGCCAGTACAGTTCAATGCCTCAGTTTGCTATCTAAATTCGGGCAACAACAATAGCTTCGACATACATGTTGGAGTCCAAAATTTCTCTCTCTGTTCGATAGTGCTTAATGACTCTGCCGCCATTTGCCCTGCCCCGGGTCACGTGCTCGTCTGTGGAGGGAGCTTGGCGTTCACCTCCCTCCCCAGTAATTGGACTGGGCTGTGCGTAGTGGCGACTGTTCTCCCGGACATCTCCCTTATTCCTGGAGATGAGCCGGTGCCCTTGCCCAGCTTTGACTATATCGCTGGGCGACATAAAAGGGCCGTCTCACTGGTCCCCTTGCTCGTGGGACTAGGGGTGTCCGGCGCCCTTGCCACTGGCTCTGCTGGCATCGGAGTGGCGTTACATTCTTATGCCAAATTATCCAACCAGCTGATTAATGATGTTCAAGCTCTCTCCAACACTCTTACAGATATACAAGATCAGATTGACTCCCTGGCTGAGGTGGTCCTTCAGAATAGAAGGGGCCTGGACCTCCTCACAGCGGAACAAGGAGGAATTTGCGTAGCCTTAAATGAACATTGCTGCTTCTATGCCAACAAATCTGGGATCGTCAGGGGAAAAATTCGCGAACTTCAAGAAGATTTAAACAGATGACGACAAGAACTCATTCAAAATCCCCTCTGGACTGGCCTCAGTGGTTTTCTCCCCTATCTCCTCCCTTTGTTGGGGCCTCTATTGGGTCTACTCTTGCTCATTTCTTTAGGGCCCATACTTTATAACAAAATCGTGGCCTTCCTAAAAGCCCAACTCGAGGCTATAAAAACAGCGCCCATACAGGTCCATTATAATCGGTTAGCCATGGCTGATCAGGATGAGTACCTGGTGAGAGGGCTGGCAAGCCAATGACGGGCAACTGAGCAAGCGTGCCATGCCTGAGGGAATCCTCGTACACCGCCTAAGACAGGTGCCAGAGCCTTGATTCTCTGGTTAACCGAGGACGGGTAAGGTGCACAGTGCAGACACATATGTCGCTCTGACCCAAGACAGGCTCAGCCCCCGCAGGCTTGACTCTCCTGACGCTTTTCTAAAAAATAATTTTAAAGGGAGGACCTGTAGGGGGCCCTGCCCCCTGCTGGAACTCTTGAGTGCCTTCTACGGACATGCCCAGGCTTGCTGCAGGCCTTTGACGGACATGCCCGGGCTTGTTGCAGATCTACCCGGCAACAAGGAAGTAGCCCCAGTACACTCCTCTTGCTCCTCCCCTCTAGCCCTACAGTATATATGTTGTAGCAGCTTCCGCAATAAATGAGACTTGATCAGAAACCTGTCTTGTCTCCATCTCTCGTGTCCCCTGTCCCCTCTCATCCTCGCTCCCCCTCTAGGGTCTTCGTTGACTTACCCGCGGGCCGGGACACTATTGCAATTTCATGTTTTTTTTCCTCTTGCCTCTATTGATATAGTGTATTACATTTATTGATTTGCATATGTTGAAGCATCCCTGCATCCCTGGGATGAATCCCAAGTGGTCAGGGTGTATGATCTTCTGTATTGTATTTGCTAGTATCTTATTAAGTATTTTTGCATCTATGTTCATTAGTGAGATTGGCCTATAGTTCTCTTTTTCAGTTGGGTCTTTCTCTGCTTTGGGGATCAAGGTGATGCTTGCTTCCAGGGATGAATTCAGGAGTATTGGTCTGCTTTCAATTTCATTGAAGAGTTTAAACAATAGTGGCAGTAGCTCCTCTCTAAATGTCTTGGAGTGAATTCAGCAGTGAATCCATCAGGAACCAGGCTTTTCTTAGTTGGTAAGTTTTTAATTACATTTTCAATCTCATTGATTGATATTGCATTGTTTAGAAGTTTTAGGTCTTCTTCGTTCAACATTGGCAATCATACGTATCTAGGAATCTGTCAATATCTTCTGTTTTCCACCTTATTGGCGTATAGGTTCTGGAAGTAGGTATTGATGATTCTCTGGATTTCTGTTGGGTGCCTTGTAATTTCATTCTTTTCATTCCTAATTGTATGGATTTGAGCTTTTTCTTTCCTTTTTTGATAAGGTTGGCTAAGGGTTTGTCAATTTTGTTTATTCTTTCGAAGAGCCAACTCTTGGCTTCATTGATTTTTTGTATCATTCTCTTAGTCTCCATTGTATTGATTTCTGCCCTGATCTTATAATTTCCTCCCTGTATGAGCTTTGAGTTTGTCTTGGTCTTCATTTTCCAGAAGCTTGAGATTCAGCATCAGGTTGTTTAATTGCGCTTGCTCTGTTTTCCTAATACGAGTATTCACTGCTGTGAATTTCCCTCATAAGACTGCTTTCATATTGTCCCATAGATTCTGATATGTTGTTTTGTCATTGTTATTTGTCTGATTTCTTCTTTAATTTCCTCTGTGGCCCATTGGTTATTCAGAAGTGTGTTGCTTAATTTCCATGTTTTTATGAAATTCTTGTGGTTTCTTTTGCTATTGGTCTCCAATTTCATTGCACTATGGTCTGATAATATACAGGGGATAACTTCCAGTCCTTTGCACTTACTTAAACATGTTCTGTGTGCAAGTATGTGGTGCAATTTTGAGAATGACCTGTGTGCAGCTGAAAAGAATGTGTTCTCTAATTTTGTGGGGTGGAACACTCTGTAAACATCTATTAAGTTCATTTGTTCAAGAGTTTGATTGAGTTCTAGTATTTCGTTGCTTATTTTTTTTTACAGTTAATTTATCTATTTGTGATGGTGGGGTGTTGAGGTCCACCACTACTATTGTATTATTGCTTATTTGGTTTTTCATGTCCATTAGTATTTGTTTTATATAGTTGTTTTAGTTTGTAGTTGTTTTGTATAGTTGGGTGCACTAGTGTTTGATGCATAGATATTTAAGATTGTCATGTCTTCCTCTTTAATTGTTCCCTTTACAAGGATCTAGTGTCCTTCTTTGCCTCTCTTAATCAGTGTTGGTTTGAAATCCACTTAATCTGCACAGAGGATAGCTACTCCCACTTTTTTTCATGTTCCTGTCACATGGAGAATTGTTTTCCACCTTTTAACTTTCATTCTACGTGCTTCTTTTTCAATTAAGTGTGTTTCTGGTATGCAGCATATTTTTGGATCTTGCTTCTTGACCCATTCTGCCAGTCTATTTTTTTTGATTGGTGAGTTGAGACCATTAACATTGATGGTTATAACTGATATATATTGACTTATCATTGTCATGACTTCTTCTTTTTGGTGGATTCTGTCCCTTGGCTTTTAATTTCTTGTTGAGCCCAATGGATTCATTCTGTTGGGCTTCCTGAGGCTGTGATCCTCATTGTCTTTTCCTAGGATATTGTCCAAAATTTTTTGAAGTGCAGGCTTGGTATTCATGAAATTCCTAAGGTGCTCTTTGTTGTAAAATTATCTCATTTCTTCATCAATTTTGAAAGATAGTTTTGCAGCTTACATCAATCTGGGTTGGAGGATGTTTTCTTTAGGGCTTGAAATAAGTCACTCCAAGCTCTTCTTGCCTTGAGGGTTTGCATTGAGAAGTCTGCTGTGATTCTGATGGGCTTTCCTTTGTATGTGATTTGTTTCTTTTCTCTAGGTGCTTGTAGGATTTTGTTCTTCTCTTGGGTTTCTGGAATCTTAATTATTATATGTCTATGCGTAGATTTTTTTTTGATCAAGGGGAGTTGGAGTCCTATATGCCTCACTTATCTGTATGTCAAATTCTTTTCCCCTGCTTCTGAAGTTTTCTGCTATCACTTCTGTGAACAGTTTTTTTATGTTGTCTGCACTCTCTCCAATTTCTTCATTGACTCAATCAGTCTTATGATATTCTTCTTTGCATTGTCTATCAGCTGCTGCATTGATTTCTCATGGTCCCTTACTATTTTAAAGAAATTTTTCTTTTCCTGATCACTAATTGCAATCTTATCTTTTATATCTATATTGCCTCATTCTGTTGCATAAACTTTCAATGGAGTTTTTCATGTCCTGGAAATCTGTTTGCATCTGTTTTATGGATTCCATTTGTTTCCTATGTTGTGATTCCATCATGTTCCTCAGCTTCTCTCTTTTTTTTCTGTGTCCTCTCTAGATTCCTTAATCATGTCTTGCACTGTGGGCACAATCTCTGCTCTTGTCTGAAAAATTATGTCTGATTTCATTTTTTCCAGTTCCTCTTTGTTTGCCAGTTTAGAGAGTCTAGGTTGTTGAGTATCAGATTGTTCCATCTCATTGCCCTTTGGGGTTGCTTTAGGTGATCTGGAAGTGTGGTTTTGAGACTTGTTTATGTGTCTTCTCATTTCAATGAGGGGTGTGCTGCTGAAGCTCATGTGGTTTACCTCCTAGGTGCTGGGCAGGGATCTGCTCTTCTGCCCAGGGAGCAGTGGTATGGCAGCCTGAATGACTCAGATTTTCAGTGCTGGAGGCCTCTGCTTCTCTCTGGAGTGAAGTATTTAAGGTGTAAAATAAAACAACCTCCAACCCAGATTGATGTACCCTGCAAAACTAACTTTCAAAATTGATGGAGAAATAAGATACTTTCATGACAAAGAGCACCTGAGGAACTTCATGAATACAAAACCAGCACTCCAAAAAATTTTGAACAATATCCTAGGAAAAGACCATGAGGATCACAATGCCAGGAAGCCTAGTAGAATGAATCTATCAGGCAAGATAAGAAATTAAATGCAAAGGGGGAGAATCCAGCAACAGAAAAGGTCATGACAAGAATAAGTCAATACATATCAGTTATAACCATCAATGTTAATCATCTCAATTCACCAATCAAAAGAAATAGACTGGCAGAATGGGTCAGGAAGCAAGATCCAAAAATATGCTGCATACCAGAAACATGCTTAATTCAAAAAGAAACTCACAGACTGAAAGTTAAGGGGTGAAAAATAATACTCTAAGCAACAGGAGAAAGGAGTATCTATCCTATTTGCAGATCAAATGGATTTCAAAGCAACACTATATGAGAGAGACAAAGAAGGCCACTATAACCTGGTAATGGGAAAATTCCAAGAGGAAGAGATGACAATCATAAATATATATCCACCAAGTACTAATGCAGTCAACTATATAAAACAAATACTAACAGACATGAAAAATCAAATAAGAACTAATACAATAGTAGCTGAAGATCTCAGTACCTTACTGTCACAAATAGACAGATAGATGAACTAGATAAAAAATAAAGAAGAAAATACTAGAACTCAAATTCTTGAACAAATCTTCCACAATGGAGCCAAACATGCTCACTGGAGGAAAGATAGCCTCTTTAACAAATGGTGTTGGAAAAATTGGGTTTCAACTTGCCAAAGATTAAGACTAGACCTATATCTCTCACCATGCACTAAACTGAAATCAAAATGGATTAAAGATCTAAATATTAAAACAAGAAACATTAAACCGGCTGGAAGAGAGTTTAGGTAGAACTCTTGATGACATTGGTGTAGGAAAAGATTTATGAACAAAACCTCAGTTGAACATGAATTAGCACAAACAATCAAGAAGTGGAGACTCTTCTTATTAAGTAGCTTCTGCACAGTAAGAGAAACCACCAACAGTGTGAAGAGACAATACACAATATGGGAAAAAAATTTTCACCTGCTGCTCCTCAGACAAACGTCTGCTATCTAGAATATATAAAGAACTTAAAAAATCAGACCTCCCTAACTTAAAAACCCAATCTAAAAATGGGCATCTGAAATGAATAGACATTTCTCAAAGAAGTAGAAATAGCAAATAAACATGAAAAAATGTTCAATATCACTGGTCATTCAAGAGCTGCAAATGAAAACAACACTTAGATTCCACTTCACCCCAGAAAGAATGGCTGCTATCAAGAAATCAACCAATAAGAAATGCTGGCAGGATTGTGGGTAAAAAGGAACCCTTTTCCACCGTTGGCAGGTGTGTAGACTGGTGCAACCACTATGGAAATCAGTATGGATATACCTCCAAGAGCTAGGATTAAAGGTCCCATTTGACCTAGCTATTCCACTGCTGGGTATCTTTCCCAAAGAATTAAAAGAATCATACCACAGTGATTTATGTGCACCCATGTTCATAGCGGCATAATTTTTAATAGCCAAAACATTGAAACAGCCCATTTTCCCATCAACTGGAGACTGGAGAAAGAAAATGTGTTTTTAAAAAAATAAAATAAAATGGAGTACTACTCAGCCACAAAGAAGGAGAAACTAGAGACATTCATAGCTAAACGGATGCATGTGGAAACCATACTCATAAGTGAAATAAATGGGACACACATGTGTAAATACCTAATAGTTTCTCTGGTGTGAGAAACTGAAAGTGTAAATAAGGGTCAAAATGTATAATATATAATGTGAAATAGGAAGGAAAGGTCCAAAGCGGAAGGGGAATTGGGAGGGGTAGAGGAAAGGAAAGAAGGGCAAGGAATAAATGTGAGAAAAGAAAAAATGGAAATAAAGTCTTTGTAAATAGGGAGGGGTCGCATGGTTGATGGGAAGGCAGGGGAATGGGGGGAAAAAAAATAAGAACCAAGATATATTATGTAAAAGTACAGATTCCTAAAACTGAATGACAGCATATCTTATGCCTAAAATGTACCAATAAAATTAATGAATTAATAAAAAGAAGTTATATTTAAACCAATCTTACAATTCAATAACACAAAAGACTCCTCCTATTTTGGCAAAAAGATTTGAAGAGACATTTCACAATAAATAAAATTTGAATGTTCAAAAAGTATACAAAAATATCCTTAATATCATTAGTCATCATGGGAGTACAAGTTAAAATCACAGTCATATATTAATACATATCCTTAGAATAGCTACAATTGTTTTTGGTACCAGGGATCGAACTCAGGACCTTGTACTTGCCAGGGAGTCACGCTGACACTGAGCTACATCCTGGGCCCTGAATAGCTACAATTTTTTAAAGAGCAGTCATACCAGGTGTCAATGAGGCTGCAGAACAAGTAGAACTTTCATCTCTGCTAGTGGGCATGGAAAATGGTACACCTACTTTAACATACATACAATTAGCATACAAACTAGTAATACTATACCCAGATATTTCCTCTCAAAAAGGAAAATATATGACATCCATAGAAAGACAGGTAAACAAATATTCACTGCAATTTCATTTGAAAAAAAATTTAAATAACCTGAATGTTATCAATAGGTAAGTAGATAAACATTGTGATATACACATAAAATGCTATTTAATAAAAGCAAAACAACTATTGATAACACTGATACATGTTACAACATGGATGAGTCCTAAAAGAATAATGCTGAGATGAAGAATCCAGACAGAAAAGCTTGAGAGACAGCATATGATATGATTTGTCCCCACTTCTTTAGTGGTTGACTAGGTTTTGGAAAGATGAAGGGATGAATCGAGAAAGTTCCCTTTGGGGTGTTGGGAAATTGAATATCTCGTCTGTGAAGTCATATCATGGGTGCATTGAACTGTCAAAGCATTCAAATTATATATTTTAAAGGCAGACAGTTGATAGCATATAAATTATAGATCAATAGGGGTGATTAAGGAAAGTAAAGGAGATAGAGAAACTTGAAAACATACACAAATTTTAATTACAAAATGTGAGGGAATCAGTGCATTTCCAATGGTCATAAAACAGCTCACATAGTAAAAGCACAGGCTCTCAAGTTCAGCTGCTTGCAGGGTGACTTTGGTAAAGGAAGTTTCTCATTCTGTCTCTCAGTTGGTATCTATTATAAAGGAGTGTGATAATAGTTCTTACTTCATAAAGTTGTGAGAATTAATGAGAAAATGCACATGAAGTATTTTTCAGTAATTAAATCTTATTTTCAGTGACTGCTGAGAGAATCATATCATATATTTAATGCAGAGGAAAACTCAGAGTTATAAAGAGATCAAATTAAATTTAAGTTTATATTGGTTAAGAAATTATGGCAAAAGAAAACATATTTCGATACAGATTTAAAGTTGTTAAAATGCCCCTATCAGAACCATTTTACCCTGTCATTCTTTCTTATAACATCCTTAATTTTCCATCAATTTCTAATTTACAATGGAAAAATATATTTAATTCATTTTTTTTTCAATTTAAAAGTTCCATGAAGCAAGATATACCATGAATAGCCACTGGCCCGCATAGTACCAGACATCCGTAAGATGCTTGACAAAAAGTATTAATTGAAGAAATGGAGGGTGGCTAATTTATGGGGTGCTCTATGATTGAGTATTGAAATATGGGGTATATGGCAGTGATTTACATTTTTAATTTCATTTTTAAGCTGTGAACCTGGATCTCATTCATCATTAGAAATCTTATAAAAAATCTCAACAGGTAAAATAGACCCAGCTCTATTTAGCATGCTGCCACCACACACCTCCTGTGCTCCTGTGCCAGCCAGTGAAAAATCTTCTCAATATGGGGTTGGTAGGACTTGGTTAGAGTCAGGGAGGACTAGCAGGAATTCCACAACAGAAAGTAGAAAGACTGATTAGAATTGAATTACATATACTGAACGATAAAGCAAAGCTGGGGTTAAATGGTGGGGCTCCACTTAATCTGTTTTCCAAATATCCTCCTTGGCTTTCTGCTTTCTGCTTAAGTCTAAAGTCTCAATTATATCTTCCAAAGTTTAGAAAGTCCAGTAATATTTCAGCTCTGGAGCCTTTTCTGACTATCCTGGGAAGAGGAACTTTCTGCTGACTTCATCACACAATCTACAACCCTTCATCAAAGCAAAAGATGCCATCAGTAGTAAGACACCTCATCATTTCACCCACCACTAAGAAAAAATGTTGCCAGTTACAATATGACATAATGTTTCCTCATCACTCCAAATTCTTATTTTATTTTATTTTTTTCCAAATTCTTATTTTAACTTATCGAATGAGCTGTTCTATGATTATGTAGACATAGAAGATATATAACTTGATAATGAATTTGACCTCTTTGATACCTTTCACATTGACAACATAGTTCAAGAACACCAGGGTTTAATTAGTATATCTTTGTAGTTTTATCTTCCCCCAGCAATCACACTTTGCTGGAAGTTAGGAGCTTTTGTTTAATCAAGAAGTACAGTGAAAATTCAAGGCTTTAATGTTAAATTCTAGAGAGTGTATGTGTTGGTAATGCCAGTTTCTTGTTGCTTTGACATTTCTTTCATCTCATGGCAGATTGTATTTTCCAAATACAGCTGCAACAAGAGGTTCCAGACCATATGTTCTTTTAGAAAGTTGTTATTCCCCAGTCAAGAGGTGAGATTAGTTTCCCTCCTTTTGAATCTAGTCAGTGTTCTGACTCACTTGTAACCAATAGAGTTCAGAGAGAGGATACCTGTGACACCAAAAATCAGCTCATAAAAGGTGATTCAGATTCCATCTTCCTCATTGGACAGTTACTCTGGAGTCCTTCAGCTGCCCTAATAAACAGTCCAACTGCTCTGGGACCATCAAGATGTTTCAGAGCTCAAAGTAGTTCACGAAGCAGAACCACAAGCGAGGCTGGGACACCACATAAAGAGAAAGATCCCTGGTCAACCTCCAGATGCTTTGCTTCAGCTTCCAGCTGTCCTATCTCCAGTTAGTTCCTAACTGCAGTTCCAGGGGAGACTTGGAGTCAACTACCAGACAAGTCCTCCTTGAACTTCTGTCCCACAGAGACCTCCAGAGATAAAAGAATGACTAGAGTTGTTTTAAGTTGTCTAGTTTTGGAGTAATTTATTATGTAGCAAGAGAGAACTGGAATTATCCATTCCCAGGAATTTGGCAATTGCTCCTACCTATAGGTCTTTTGCTTGATTTGTGCTAGGCAATCCTTTTTCAGTTATTTCAGGAACAAACATAGCCATTTGCATCTACTTTGGTACAACTCAATAGCAGTAGTCCTCACAATGAACATAACCAAAATGAAATAAAGAGCATAAACGGCCATGAGCAAATTCAAGAACATTCAGAAAATCACAACTATGTCATGATGGCTATCTGGTTATCAATGAAAAAAATATGCTACCCATTTAAAAACACATCCAAATTTTGAAGAATAAGATGTGAAATTTTGGAATTAGAGTGTGGGAAGTATGACCTCCTCTCTCATATAATCTTTGCTTTATAGTCTAGGTGTGTGTATAGATGTGTCATGAGTGTCACTTGGACCATTCTATTTATCTTTGTACTGCCAGCACTTTCAAAACTTCACATTTGCACTTTGCAAACAACCTCAGAGAATCAGTCAACCATCAGAGACATCACATTTTGTGACCTCAAATCTTCTGTCACTCCCACTTGGCTGTGAGTTTCAGTGCCCACCGTCATCAGGCCAAACCTTCCTGCTCTTCTAAGAAATATAGCCTAGCCAGAGGTCCTTAGGTCGGTCCTAGGGCACACGTACTGGACAGGGATTGTGGAACCCCAGTCTCTCTGCGGCTTCCTGGTCTTTGACTCTTGCATATGCTCCCTCTTGGAGCTCCTTGTCAGAGCCGAGTTGATGCTGACTGGCACTATGCTCATGAACCTCAAGAACTGTGAGGTAAATAAGCCTCTTTAAAAAAATAAAGCTAACCCAGCTCAGTTATTTCATTATAGTTACAAAAATGGACAAATAAACTTTATATTTAAAACAATTTTTTGTCATTAATCAAATGTTATAATTTGTTAGTTTTCTTGATTCATTTTTCCTATACTGGATTTCATTAATTTGGGTTTTCTGGTTTTTTGTTTTGTTTTGTTTTTTTGGGAATTGAACTCAGGGCCTCACACTTGCCAGGCACGTACTTTGCCACTGAGTTACGTTCCTGGCCCTGACTAATGTGGGTTTAAACCCACTGTTGTTACCTGTGGAAGCTATTTTGACTTACTGTATAATTGCTTAATATATAAGATTATTTAAGATGAAGTATGAAAGATTAAGTGAGATACAGTTGAAGACAGGTAAAAAGATATCTGGAATATGACAGATGATTTAAGAAGGCTTAATGTTTAGCAAATGTCCTGAATTTCTCCTGATATTTTTTTTCTTTCTGTAATAGTGTAGGGTACCAGAAGGATTTTAGTATGCTAACATCTGGGTAGTTTGTCTTTTTGGTCTCTGGGTTTTGAAAAATTAAGAAAAATAACTGCACATTTCTGGAATTTCATATCAATTTTATCTTTAATAATCTATATATGTGTGTAAATTTCAAAAACCTGTTTAGAGCAAGATTGTCCCTGTTATCTTTCATTAATATATGCCTTATAATCATATTTTCCTGAAGATGGGCCAGAAACCATATAAACTGGATTGATGGTCCCTGAGATTACTGTGAAGTACTTGCTAAAATTGTACACTAAACTCATGGAATATTTAAAGTACCGTTTTTGTCTATTTAATATAAACATTCTTATAGGTTTTTGTAGGAAAACTCAGTGCATTTATTAAAAAAACATAATCCAAGGCTTCCATGATAACGGAGGAAAGAGTAGAAGACCGAGGTTGGTTTAGACTGTGATCTAACTTGTTATCTGCAAAATTCACCAGGGCCTTGATCATCTCTCTTAATCACACTTGCCATCTTTCTGTTCACTACCTCAAACCAAGGGACCTGTTAATATCACTGGGCGCTGAATTCTGTAAGGGCAGGGACAATGTTCTTTTCAGAAAACCAGTCACGAATAGATCGCTAAGTGATCTCTCCAACTCTGGCTCTGAAAGTAGATTCTACCACGAATCTTATTGCTACTTATGTTTTGGTACTGAACTGAAAATGAGCCAGTGTCTTTAGAAAATGGGATTGGTGGTGAAGGCAGTCAGGCACATTGAGAATCCTGGGCTATTTCCTTGGCACATAGCGTGGCAGCTAGAGGAGATCAGCATTTGCCTTAGTTTAAGGATTTGTGCTCAGGTCAGTTGTAAAGGAAATGCTTTGAGGAGAAACTGGAAAGTAAGTTGGACAGGAAGAAGCCAGAAAAGAGCTCTGGAATGTAAAATATGAGTCAAGATCTGTCAAACTCCAATAAGGAAGCTGGGTTTCATGCTCACCCACTGGCAGGGAGTTGGCTGAAGCCTGTTCTGGGGAGGATGAAAAACCAAAGCACTTCCAGAGCAAATAAGCAGGCCTCTGGGGAATGTCATGAGTATAGGCCATTGGATGAAAAAGGGCAACAAGAAATGAGGGACAAAAAATGCAAAAAGGAGCACAGGTTATCCACTTCAGGGCCTGTGAGGGTACTTTCAGTTATATGTAAGAAAACACTTAATCTGAATTGATCTAATCAATAAAAGGAATTTACCAGCTCCATTCAAAGATAAGATAGCTTTCAGATATGGTATGTTCTGGTCTCTAGCACCCTCTCTTCAATTCTCCAGGGTCTGATCTCATGTGGAAATTGTTTTTATCCAGCAGCAAACAACATTACACATTCCTTGTTCATATTTTTTCTTTCTCAAAAATCCGGAGTTTTACTCTAACTGGAACATATTGGGTCAAGTACCCTCTTCTGAGACAAATTATGCATGTTTCTATGGCTAAGGCATGGGTGAGGCCAATCAAGGACTGTTACCCAAAGGGAAGCAGATGAAGTGATTTGAGGAACAAGTACAAAAGATCCACTGTAACCTTTTGCTAACCAATATCTGTACATCCTTGTCCTTATATCCAATTCCTCAAATCTAAATCCCTAAAGGGAAGCAGTAGTTCTACGCTGGCTGCATCATGGAATCACCTATTGCCTGACCCCCTCAGGTCCTCACCTTCTGGCAGAGGGAGTGTTAATTAATCCAAGGTGCAGCTGGGCATAGGAATTTCTAAAACTTCCCATGTGGTTCAGCTGTGCCCCCAAAGTTGCGAACTCTTATCTCAAGGGAGACAACCAACTCTCTTCCAGTCACCAACAACCCCACTGTAGAATGTCTGGGTGAAGTTCTTTTTAAATCGAATTCTGATATAATTTGTAATGTTTAGTAACCAGTAGATAAATGGTAAATAATCCATCACCTACACTTCCCAACACACAATGGTGGAGAGAACGGCAAACTGCAATACAAATTTCCATTTTTAATAAGAATGGAGAGTGAAATGGAGTGGTCAGTGATTCACAGTATGTATCATATCTTGCTAGACAGAAAATTGTACATATAAAGAGTGAATGATTTTATTGATGGTTAGAACTTAGTCCTATTGTCAGGGAGTCCCTTTTCTAGCCTTCCGTTTGTAGCATTATATCAAAGGACACATTTGAGAGAATTCTTTTTGGACTTGGATTGCTTTGGGGACCTATATTTGTGTAAGAACTTAGAGATTGCTCTAGGAATAAATAATAATTTCAAAACTCTTGGCTTAAGGGTTCTTTGGGAATTGTAATATTGGGAGAAGACTAAAGAGTGGGGTTTTCCTAAGTACTGGCTTTATGTACTGAGATAGCTTCTGCCTCCTTTTCCTCCAAGTGACCTTACCATCAAGGCAAAGAATTTGATTTTTTCAACCTCTTCCTCTCTAGAAAACCAGATTTGATCCAAAAATGGGTATCTGAAATGAATAGACATTTCTCAGACAAAGAAGTAGAAATAGCAAATAAATACATGAAAAAATGTTCAACATCACTGGTCATTCGAGAGATGCAAATGAAAACAACGCTGAGACTCCACTTCACTCCAGAAAGAATGGCTGCTATCATGAAATCAATCAGTAACAAATGCTGGTGGGGCTGTGGGGAAAGAGGAACCCTGCTCCACTGCTGGTGGGAGTGGAAATCAGTATGGAGATACCTCAAAGAGCTGGGACTGGAAGTCCCATTTGACCCAGCTATTCCACTGCTGGGGATCTTCCCCAAAGAATTAAAAGAATCATACCACAGTGATATATGTGCCCCCATGTTCACAGCAGCACAGTTTGTAATAGCTAAAACATGGAAACAGCCCAAATGCCCCTCAACTGGAGACTGGATAAAGAAAATGTGTTTTTTTTAAAAAATAAAATGGAGTACTACTCAGCCATAAAAAATGAGAAATTAGAGACATTTATAGCTAAGTGGATGCACATTGAGGCAATACTCTTAAGTGAAATAAATAGGACACACATGTGTAAATACTGAATAGTTTCTCTGGTGTGAGAAACTGAAAGTGTGAATAAGGACTAAATGTATAATAGGTAATGTGAAATAGGAAGAAAAGAACAAAGGGGAAGGAAGTGGGAGGGCTAGGGCAAAGGATAGAAGGGAATGGGATTAATATGAGAAAATGGAAAAATAGCAACAAAATCTTTGTAAATAGGGAGGACTGGAGGGGTTGAAGGGAGGGCTGGGCAAGGGTGAAAAATAAGAACCAAGAGAGACTATGTAAAGGTGCAAATTTCCAATGATGAATGTCATTATATTGTATACCTAAAATGTACCAATGATTAGAATGAAAAATCGATAATGTAAAATAGGAAGAAAAGGTCCAAAGGGGTAGGGATAGTGGGAAGGGCAGGGGAAAGGAAAGAAGGGAAAGGAAAAATGCTGAGAAAGGGAAAAAATGGAAATAAAGTCTTTGTAAATAGGGAAGGGTGGAGGGCATCAAGGGAGGGCTAGGAATGGGGAAAAAATAAGAACCAAGATGCATTATGTAAAGGTACAATTCCCAATGAGAAATGTAATTGTGTTGTATACCTACAATGTACCAATAAAAGAATTTAATTAAAAAAAAAAGAAAACCAGATTTGAATCCATTTAGGAAAGAAAGTCACTTATAGAAAGGGCTTCTCTTAGAACAATCAAATTGTCTTTCTTCTTTCTTTTCAGGTTGCTTAGTTTCAAGTCAAGCTTGTCTCTCTTTTGAAGGATTTTAGTGAAAACTGTAATTTTTCCTATGAAGCCACCAAATACTATAGTCTTGGTTGACACTTAATTCAGCTGTAAGGTTCAACAGGTAATCATTCAGCCAGTTATTTTTGTGATTGTATAATAAGATTTATCTAACTCTCAACCATAGAAGTGAGAGGCTCTTTCCTTACTGCTCTGCTTACCTAGGTGCAGTTTGTTCAATATTTAAGGATCTGTTACATGCAAAATATTACCATTTTTAGTTTCAAATTCTGTAACTTGGCAGGTGCCTTTGGTTACCAATAATAGAACATCACTCCAATTAGACTTTGACCACGAAGAGAAATAACTGGCCCATGAAACAGAGTGAAGAACCAAAGAGGTGGATATAATTCAGGCCGAGGACTCATTCTGACCCTGTAGTTCTCTCTTCCCTTTCATCCTTAGGGTCGGCTTTATCCTCCAACTGGCTTCCCTTGGGATCACTAGATGGCTACAGCTTGAACACAATAAATATACTTTCTTCTCCAGACCAGGTGTGGTAGGATTACAAGGGTAGAGAAAAAATTTCTCTATCATTAAACGAAAATCTAGAAATTTACTTTAATTGAATAAAATTTGATCACATCTTTACCCCCTGGGCAATAACTCTGGCATGAAGGCTGGAACTGCCTCATTGGACTGAGGCTAATGGCTTGTTAACTTGTAGCTGGACTAGGGTCAACCCCAAGGGACACTTGTCCATGCATGGAGAAATAACCAACAAGAGATATATTAAAGGCACAGAAAAAAAGTATTTGTTCATATTTTCAATGTGGATTAAAAGACAGAGAATGAAGAATTCTTCTATTTTCAAGAGTTTTCATATGAAAAGGTATGAAAACTGTGAGATAACCATTTTGTAGTCTTGGTGAGTTTGCTTGCTTTAAAGCAACTGATAGGTATTAAACATAGAGAGATTTTTTAGCTCATCTGATCCCCTGTAGGTAAACAAATAACATCATAACATTATACATGTTGGTATTTAACAGGTTTTATACATTTTATAGTCAAAAGCAATAAATACACAAACGTGTCACACTACTAAGAGCTAAGCTTTCTGTTATATTATTGTATTCTTGTTAATGCTATCATAATGGCATGTGGTTTTTTTTTGTTTTTTGGTTTTTTTTTGGTATTCGAGATTGAACTTGAGACCTTGCAGTTGCGAGGCAGGCAGCGGAACCACTGAGCTAAATCCCCAGCCCCTTTAATGGCATATGTTTATGTTATTATATTATTATGTTCATGTTAATTCTGTAATAATGGCATATATAAAATTGTGAGAACCAAAAGGTTAAATCTGGGTAGTACGAGTGTGTTGACAACCAGCAATCCTGTTTTATTATTTCCAGCATTTCTTCTCTGTATGTTTCTTCTTCCTAAATGAAATAGCCTCAATATGATAATCTACATAAAGCACCTCCACAATCATATTAAGATTAAGGAAATACATATGAGACATTTTATTTATGCTTAGTGACAGTAAGCATGGGGGAAATAGGCAAAATAATTTTTGTGACAGTTTATATTCCAACAAATAATCACATTTTGTCCTCTTAATAAGTTTAAAGTATACATTCAGAACAGATTATACATTATATGCATTTAATTATAATCATACTTTCCTCTTATCTGAGGTGAATATTTTCAATTTAAATATAAGTTTAATTGATGTCTATCATTTAATAATAATGCTATGAGCCAGGCCAATTACAATAATTCTTCCTATAAAACTTCGGTTGTTAGAGGAATGTTGAGTAGGAAAATGTTTAAATCCTGACATAAAAATGTCTGTGATAAAACCAGGAGCTTTGAATTTCATGGTTCTTTAATATTGGCTTTGAAGTAATGAAAAAGCCATTTTCCACCACTTGCTTCAAGGACTTCACTAATAACATCTTCCACAAAGGACCGATCTTTTTTTAAGCAGGATATTGTGACATTATTCTAAAGCATTTAAAATCATATAACAAACTTTTACTGAAATTTTTCAGTTTACCTTTTTTATTCTCTCTAATGAAATACTTATTAAATAGGTTACTTCATCTTAACCTTAGGGAAATGCCCATAACAGGGTAGCTGTTATTTAATTCAGTTCCAGAAATAAAGGATAACAAGTTGGGGGCCGTGAGGAGGAAGAATGTCATAAATAATCTAAAGAACTGCGAAAAAGCCTTTTCTTAGGTCTTGTCTTCAGGTTCACCTTGGGTTGCAGAAAAATAGTGATTTGATAGCCTTGTATTAGTCTCTGGTGGATACTTGCCCTCCACACAAACCTTCCCTTTGGTATGACTGGCTGTCTACTTAGAAAGGACCTAGATGGCCAGGCAATCACTAGGTCTTGAATGGGTCAATGGACCCAGCAGGAATCTTTCAAAAGTTTGTGTGTTAAGCTCTGCAGCCATCTCCTTGTGCCCTGAAAAAAGTCAACCTCTCCAAGAGTGGAATAAGGAGTTGTCTAATTAAAAAAAAATTGTTTAAAATGAAGTTTCCCAAGAGCACAGAAATCTAAAGAGAAAATTAGTTTTCTACTTTCACTTCTTGTATTTATATTCTTTGACAAGAAAACTGCCAAGGGTAATTATGCAAAATGCACATGAGGATGATACAGACTATCTGGACCAAGGTAAAGGTGACTTGAGGTAACAACTATCCTAGGCATTGGCTTTGTGCAGTTCAGTTTTTCTGGAAGGATCAGGTATTAGAATGAGGAGTAAGTCTAGGAAGTGACCAGTAATGAATAAGAGGGCAGCTCTGCCAATTAGTGGTAAAAAAGAATATATATGCATGAATGAATGAACTCAGTGAAAATCAGCTATAAGGAAAGGCCTTCCTATTATAATGGTAGAGGGTATGTCCATTTTTCCTTTTATCATACTTCTCCACTGGTATCCTTTTTCCCCATGGGAAATGATAATAATGTCTTGCATAAAACAATGACCAACACATTAGGACCGTGCCAAGGACATTCTTAGGATAGCTATGCTTATCATAAGATTCTGTATACTTAATGCTAATGGTGGGTGCCCAACCTGATCAGCATCTTATCCATATCAATAAAAGTGCTAAGAAACAGTCACCTTAAATGTTTCACAACATTAAAATCATTATATTCCACAAGTTGGCCTGGTGAGATAATGTGATATAATATCATTAAATTAAGTCATTCTAGGAGAAAATCTTGATATAGAAGATGACTTAAATCTCTTCAAGTGAGGAATATCTTTTAAATGTCATTCCCTTCTACTAAAATTTGATTTCTTCTTCATGTCTTCATTTTACTAGGTTAAAAAATGTTCTACCTATAAAATATTTTTAATGTTTTGGATTGGGAAGAGAGAAAAGTTAGGAGGTAGGATGATATAAAAGACAAGATGGCCAGTTTATCTTATAGAACACAAACTCATAAAGTTTTAAGGCTAAAGTGGTCCTCAGACAACATCTAACCTAAATACTTTGTTTAAAAAGTATAAAAAAGAAGCCATCTAGATTATATCCATAGGGAATTAGAAATGTAGTCATCAATATAGCACTATTATTGAAATGAAGGGCATTGTTTCGGTAACTATGGTCCATAAGAGGCACTGAATTGGTGATCTTTGGTGATGATTTCCTGTTTAATTGTCAGAATTAGAACTATTAGTTTTCTTGTAAGTAATCTACTCACAAAAATATGGCTCTAATCTTGGTAGCAATTATCATATTTAATTTTAAAAGGATAGATTTGTAAAAGAATCTTTTTTTAAGTTAGAGAATTTATTTGACTTGTTATATTAAGGATAAAATTAAGAAAAAGAAGAGTATATACAGTTCTAAGGTTGATAATTGGTATTCCCAAACTTTTCCTACATTGAAACTCAGAAATATATGTAGCTGTCCTGTCTTAAGAACAGGAGACTATAGATGGTAGAAGAATCCAAAGTTTACTCCTGCAATCTTTGAGGCTATGTAAAAAAAATGCTCTCTGTGTTATAATTGGCCAAATTGGTGGATGGGTAGATTACATGGATGCCCCTGTATACTTTAATAAGACTCATGATACAAAGATGACAGTGTCTTCTATATTCTATAAGAGAAAAGATGGACAGTCTGCCTTCCTTCAAACTCATTTGGACGCAGTTTTAGATGAAGATGAGACCATAAATGAAATCTGGCAATAAATGTAACCAAGGACAATAAGAACATAAAAGTGTAGACAAAAATAACATCATGAGTTATGTAGAAAGCAATCATAGTTTCCATTGGGGTTCTGCATAACCAGTATACTATTTTTCTTTGTCTAATCATGGTTTTTCCACCATGGTGAAGGGGAACTGTCTGGCTAATTCCTAAGCAACAAGGAGAAATTTAGAGGTAATGCCCTGATGTGACATTCTGGAAGCTGGCTCTATGTTTGTAGGTGATTTATATGTCCTGCTTTCATAAATTTCCAGTTTTTTACCAAGCACATTCTGCGGAGACTATTCTAATATACAGATTACCAGGAGAAAAAGCCACATCTGTATTAAATAATAATAATAAAAACCAATTAAGAGTTTATATATAACCTCAGGCCTAAGAGTCACACTGCATAGCTCTTTCTGAAATAAGAAATTTGAGATAAGATCTCAAGATCTTCCTGAAATCTGTGTTGTTGGATTTCAGTACGATAGATAAGGTGACTTTCAAATACTGAGCACATGGACACAAATCCAACCCTTCAACTGCAAGTCAGAACAGCATTAGATTTTAGAAACCAGAAAAGAAAAGTGCCAGTAAAAACAGAAAAAAAATACTTTATAACCACAGGGGTCGTACATTACTGAGAGGCTCTTTTGTGAGTCTAATATGAGTCATAGAAAGAGGATATGCGCCTACCTGAGCCTAACTGGGGTCTCCTTTGTTTTCATTCATCTTACACCTTTGATGAGTCCTCAGGGATTTAGGTCAATGCTCCCTTAGTAGATGCTCAGGATAAGGCTTCAGTGGTCCAATCCCCCATCATCACCTTCCTTGATGAGAAGCAAAGAGGTCTCCTGCTGGTCCATCAACATTTTGATTTATGGATCATTTTTTGAAAGCCACTGTCAAGAGTTCTCAGTAATCAAAGTCATCCAATGGCATGTGATAGGAACTGTTAGACCATTAAAGGAATTCCAGTTGATCTGATATCAAAGGGTAAGCTTTCCTTCAGAATCAGTTTTCAGTATCCTGAAGTTAGCAAACAAAGCACTTCAGAGAAACCCTATGACCTGCACAGGGAAAGGTCCATGCTTGCAATCTCCAGCTCTCCTGCCATTTCCCACAAGGTGATCGGCTCTCCCTTGAAGGAGATGGAAACTGAAAGCTAATTCTTTATATTTTGGAACAGGGAATGATGCAACGCAAGTATCTTTTTTTTGAGACAACCAAAGTACAAGTTATTTATTTATTAACATTTTCATATTTTATCGGTACATTTTAGGTATACAATATAATGACATTCATCACTGGAAATCTGCACCTTTACATAATCTCTCTTGGTTCTTATTTTTTCACCCTTTCCCCACCCTCCCTTCAACCCCTCCATCCCTCCCTATTTACAAAGACTTTGTTTCCATTTTTTCATTTTCTCATATTAATTCCATTCCCTTCTTTCCTTTCCCCTACCCCTCCCACTTCCCCTTCCCCTTTGCCCCTTTTCTTCCTATTTCACATTATCTATTATATCCTTTAGTCCTTATTTACTCTTTCAGTTTCTCACACCAGAGAAACTATTTGGTATTTACACATGTGTGTCCTATTTATTTCACTTAAGAGTATCACCTCAACGTGCATCCACTTAGATATAAATATCTCTATTTTCTCATTCTTTAGGAATGAGTAATGATCCATTTTATTAAAAAACCCCACATTTTCTTTATCCAGACTCCAGTTGATGGGCAATTGGGCTGGTTCCAAGTTTTAGCTATTACAAACTGTGCTGCTATGAAGATGGGTGCAAATATATCACTGTGGTATGATTCTTTTAATTCTTTGGGGAAGATACCCAGCAGGGGAATAGCTGGGTCAAATGGGACTTCCAGTTCTAGTTCTTTGAGGTATCTCCATACTGATTTCCACAGTGGTTGCACGAGTCTACACTCCCATCAGCAGCAGGAAGCAGTATTCCTCAGTATTCCTCTTTTCCCACAGCCCTGCCAGCATTTGTTATTGGTTGATTTCATGATAGCTGCCATTCTTTCTGGAGCGAGGTGGAATCTCAGTGTTGTTTCCATCTGCATCTCTCAAATGACCAGTAATATTGAACATTTTTCATATGTTTATTTGCTGTTTCTACTTCTTTGTCTGAGAAATGTCTGTTAAATTCAGGTGCCCATTTTTGGATTGGGCCTTTAAATTTGGGAGGTCTGATTTTTTTTAAAGTTCTTTATAGATTCTAGATAGTAGAGCTTTGTCTGAGGAACAGCAGGTGAAAAATTTTTCCCACATTGTGGGCTTTCTCTTCACTCTGTTGGTGGTTTCTCTTGCTCTGCACAACCTTTTTAGTAAGAAGAGGTCCCACTTTTTGATTGTTTGTGCTAGTTTATGAAAACTGAGGTTTTGTTCATGAAATCTTTTCCTACACCAATGTCTTCAAGAGTTCTACCTAAACTCTGTTCCAGTCTGTTCAGTGTTTCTGTTTTCATGTTTAGATCTTTAATCCATTTTGATATAGTTTCATACATGGTGAGAGATACAGGTCTAGTTTTAATCTTGGCAAGTTGAAACCCAATTTTTCCAGCACCATTTATTAAAGAGGCTATCTTTCCTTCAGTGAGGGTGTTTGGCTCCTTTGTGGAAGATGAGGTGGCTGAGTGTGTCTGGAGTTGTTTCTGCATCTTCTAATCTGTTCCACTGGTCCACAGGTCTGATTCTTTGCCAGTACTATGCTGATTTTATCACAGTAGCTTTGTAGTATAGTTTCAGCTTGGGGGTTGTGATACCCCCCTGCCATGTCTCTGTTACCTAGAATTGCTTTTGCTATTCTGGGTCTCTTCTTGTTCCAAGGTCCATGAAGGATGCTGCTGGGATTTCACTTGGAATTGCATTAAATCTATATAGCAGTTTGGGAAGTATGGCCATTTTCACTATGTTGATCCTTCCTACCCAGAAGCAGGGGATGTCTTTCCATCTTCTGATATCATCTTCAATCTCTTTTTCAGAGTGCTATAGTTTTCAGAGAAGAGGTCTTTGATTTCTTTTGTTAGGTTGATTCCTAGGTATTTCAGTTTTTTGGATGCTATTGTGAAAGGAATTATTTGCCCTATTTCTCTCTCAGCGAGTCTGTGGTTCATGTACCAAAAAGCTATTGGTTTTTGTGTGTTGACCTTGTATCCAGCTCCTTTACTGAATTTGGTTATTAAGTGTAGAAGACTTTTGGTAGAGTTCTTAGGGTCTTCTATAAAGATATTATGTCATCTGAAAATAATGACAATTTGACTTCTTCATTTCCTATCTTTATTCCTTTTACTTCTTTCTCTTGTCTAATTGCTGTGGCTAATGTTTCCAAAACTATGTTGAACAGGAATGGTGGCCATCCTTGTCCTGTTCCTGATTTTAGTGTGAAAGATTTCATTTTTTGACCATTTAGAATGATATTGGCTTTTGGATTTTTATAGATGCCTTTTATCAGATTGAGGTAGAGACTATCCCAATTTTTGGTAGGATTTTTATCATTAATGCATGTTCGATTTTGTCAAATGCTTTTTTTGCATCTATTGAGATTATAATATGTTTTTTGTCCTTGGCTCTATTGATACAGTGTATTATATTGATTGATTTGCGTATGTTGAACTATTCTTGCATCCCTGGGATGAATCCCACTTGGTCAGATCTTGATGATCTTCTGCATTTTACTTGCCAGTGTCTTATTAAGGATTTTTGCATCTATGTTCATTAATGAGATTGGCCTATGATTCTCGTTTTGGGATGGGTTTTTCTCTGCTTTGGGGATCAAGGTGATGCTTGCTTCCAGGAATGACTTTGGGAGTATTGCTTCCCTTTCAATTTTGTTGATTCTTTTGAAAAACCAAATCTTGGCTTCATTGATTTTTTTGTGTTGTTCTCTTAGTCTCTTTGCATTGATTTCTTCTCTAATCTTCATAATTTCCTCCCTTGTATGAGCTTTGGGTTTGTCCTGCTCTTCTTTTTCTAGAAGCTTGAGGTTCAGCATCAGGTTGTTTAATTGGGCTCGTTCTGTTTCCCTTATATGAGTATTCACTGCTATAAATTTCAGTAGTAAGACTGCTTTCATTGTGTCCCATAGATTCTGATATGTTGTATTGTCATTTAATTGAGACCACTGTCTGATTTCTTTTAGTTTCCTCTGTGACCCATTGGTTATTCAGTAATGTATTGTTCAATTTCCATGTGTTTATGACATTCTTGCAGTTTCTTTTGCTATCAATCTCCAATTTTATCACACTATCATCTGATAATATACAGGGGATAACTTCAATTCCTTTGCACTTACTTAAGTATGTTCTATGAGTGACTATATGGTCTATTTTTGAGAATGACCTGTGTGCAGCTGAAAAGAATGTGTATTCTGATTTTGTGGGGTGGAACACTCTGTAAATATCTGTTAAGTTCATTTGTTCAAGAGTTTGATTGAGTTGTAGTATTTTGTTGCTTATTTTTTGTCTAGTTAATCTATTTGTGACAGTGGGGTTTAAGGTCCCCCAGTACTTTTGTATTAGTGCTTAAATGATTTTTCATGTCTGTTAGTATTTTTTCATATAGTTGGGTGCACAGTGTTTGGTGCATATATATTAATGATTTATATCTCTTCCTCTTGTATTGTTCTCTTTACAAGAATGTAGTGTCTGTCTTTGTCTTAATCAGTGTTGGTCTGAAATCCACTTGATCTGCAAAGAGGATTGATACTGCTGCTTTTTTTTGGGTTCCTGTTGCATGGAGTATTGTTTTCCACCCTTTAACTTTCAGTCTGTGAGTTTCTTTTTGTTTCTTGAATGCAGCATATTGTTGGATCTTGCTTCTTGACCCATTCTGCCAGTCTATTTCTTTTGATTGGTGAGTTGAGACCATTAACATTGATGGTTATAACTGATACGTATTGACTTATCCTTGTCATGATTATTTCTTTTTGATGGATTCTCCCCCTTTGCATTTAATTTCTTGTCGTGTCTGATGGATTCATTCTGCTGGACTTCCTGGGGTTGTAATTCTCATTGTCTTTTCCTAGGATAATGTCCAAAATGTTTTGTAGTCTGTTTTGGTATTCATGAAGTTCCTGAGGTGCTCTTTGTCATGAAAGTTTCTTATTTCTTCATCAATTTTGAAAGATAGTTTTACAGGGTTCAGCAATCTGGGTTGGAGGCTGTTTTCATTTAGGGCTTGAAATAAGTCACTCTAAGCTCTTCTTACCTTGAGGGTTTGCATTGAGAAGTCTGCTGTGATTCTAATGTGCTTTCGTTTGTATGTGATTTGTGTCCTTTCTCTAACTGCTTATAGAATTTTGTTCTTCTGTTGGGTTTCTGGAATAACTATTATATGCCTCTGTGTAGATTTTTTTTTTTTTTTGCAGTTCCGGGGATACAACTCATGACCTTGCATTTGCGAGGCAGGAACGTTGCCACTGAGCTAAATCCCCAGCCTGTGTAGATTTTTTTTTGATCAAGGCTAGTTGGAGTCCTATATGCCTCGCTTATCTGTATGTCAAGTTCTTTTCCTCTGCTTGGGAAGTTTTCTGCCATCACTTCCATGAACATTTTTTTTATGTCGTTTGCACTCTCTCTTGTTTCTTCATTGACTCTGATCAGTCTTATGTTATTCTTCTATGCATCATCTAGCAGCTGCTGGATTGATTTCTGGTGGTCCCTTACAATTTTAAAGCAATTTTACTTTTCCTGGTTATTAATTGTAATCTTATCTTCTACATCTGTAATTCTGTCCTTACATTGGGTCATTCTGCTGTGTAGACTTTAAATAGTGTTTTTAATCACTTGGAAATCTGTTTGCATCTTTTTTATGGATTCCATTTGTGTCCTATGTTGGGATTCCATCATGTTCCTCAGCTCCTCTACTTTTTTTTATCTGTGTCCTCTCTAGATTTATTAATCATATCTTGCACTATGGGCACAGTCTGTGCTGTTATGTGAGAAATTAGTTCTGATTTCATTTTTTCCAGATCCTCTTTTGTTGCCAGTTCAGGGAGTCCTAGTGGTTGAGTATCAGTTTTCCAACTCATTTCCCTTTGGGGTTGCTTTAGGTGATCTGGAAATCTGGTTTTGAGGCTTGTTTATGTGATTTCTCATTTCCCCCAGGGTGGGGGGGGCTGCTGCTGGTCCTTGTGTGGCTCACCTCCTCTGTGCTTGGAGTGGTGGTATGTTGGCCCAGAAGCCTCTTCCTCTGTGCTGGGAGCGGTGGCACAATGACCTGGAAGCCTCCTCCCCTGCCCTGGGAGTGGTGGTACGTTTGCCCAGAAGCCTCCTCCTCTGTGCTGGGACCCCAAGTATCTTTTTAATTCCATAGGAGCATCAAAGATGTTGAAGCCAAGGCTCATTCTTAAAAGGCTGCACAGGGAACCAGCATGCGAGGTGATCTTTGTGGTGATTTAGGACAGCTTCCAACAAAGCCCCCAGATTTCTCCACTGAGAAACATGGAACAATGATGAAGAGAACTCTCAGCAGTCAATTAATGGTATCTATAAATTTAAAGCTATAAATAAAATGAATGCTATGTAAAAGAGCATTGAAATGAATACCATAAAAGAGTGTATCTTAGAAGAAACCAGGGCAGCTGAGATAGGCTCCATAACTGGGAGGTGCCTGGTAAACTTCAATTCTATTCACCATGATTGTTTAGACCCTTAGGCAGCGCATGCTCAGGCACTACCAACAAATTACGCATAACTTTTAACTTGGATATTTCATACATAGTCTTCCTTTGTATTACTTCTGACTACTACTTTTTCCATTTCTCCCTTTTCTGTTTCTCCTTCTATCCATTCTTCTTCTATTCTCCCTTCCTCTTCTCCCTCTTTTTCTTTCTCCCTCTCTCCTTCTTTCTTTCTTTTCTTCTAAAAGAGACCAAGAGACTATCCCCACTCATCATCAGAAGGGATATTTTGACAGAACAATGTTACATTAGGAAAAAAATAAAGGATGAAGTCCAATGATACTAAAAACAAATGTTCTTTATTGCCTCCAAATTACTCTGGGTTAACGTCATTCAATTTTTACAATAAAGAATTTCTGAAGTTTGTAAAGAAAAAAAAAAACAGGACCATGTAGTCCCTCAGTTGAAGGAAACTAAGAACGAGGGAGAGGAAATTGGCTTGCTACAGTCACACTGTTAAAGGAAATTGTTCTGATAAAGTGAGCAGCTTTTTAAAGGTCTCCAAGGATGTTTACTCAACAATTTAAACAAATCTTAAAGAAAGTTTCCACATGTAACAGTTAGTTTTTGTCATCATCAGATTACATTTTAGTGCCTGGGATGAAAAGAAGGAAAGGACAAAATCCAGATGGATTATGTCTTATGTGAAAAGGCTGGAAGAACTGTCTTTATATTCTACATTAAAACAACAATAAAAGAAATCTTTGCTCTTTTCAGTCTATAGAAGGACTCTGTGAGTTTTGGGGAGCAGTTTTCCATTTCTCCCCAAGCACAGACTAGTATGTGATGTAGTAGACAGCTTGGGTTGAGAATGTAGAAGGATTTTTGTTGAAAGAATTCAAGCTCTAAAATGCCCAAGTGCCAAGCCAAGCTGTGAGATTTTTTTGAATATCATATATTTCAGTGTTAGTTTACGTGGAATGAGACTATGATCCTGAATCACCTTTAAAAGCTTCTCAGAGGCTAAAATTATCTAGTTTAGAGTCTGACTTCAGAGCTTGTACACTTGTGATTTTGGTACATTAATTCAACATTTTGAAAAGAAGTAAGCATCCTCCAAGTATTGAATGTAATGACAGTAGTTGGATCTGCAAGGTAAGCACATGATTTTTTTTTCTTCTTTATACTCTGTGTCTCCAGGTGGTGGAAAAGTTCTGGTCTCTGACCTTCTAACCCAATTTATCAGGAGTTCAAAGAGCTACAAGGCAGCATGATGACAGCACAGTCACCACTGAGTCTCAGGTAATGGTGGTCTTCAAAGAACCTCTGGCCTGAAGCTTGCATAATTTCCACAGTGTATCTGCCTCAGTTCTTAAGAAATAAGGACCCTAACCATATCCCTTTATTATGAAAATAAATTATCCAGTAAAACAAAATTTTCTATTGATAGTTTCTACAAAACCAATTCTTATTCCATTAAATTTTATCTTTTCTATGAAAATAGCATTTTTAATATTTTTTTTCTTTTGGGGGTACACCCAAATCAGAATCTCTTGAGGTGCTTGTTGGGAAGGGAGATCATGAGGCTCCACTCATGGTATACCAGATTAGAATTACTCAGCACAGCACCCCAAATCTGCTATTTGAACAAATGTAATACTTATGCATTGTTCTAATTACTTAGATATTACTTAAATCAATTTGATAAGCATGCCTTGAAAATTACAGTTCAACTATATCCAAAGACTAAAATCAACACCAAAAAATATATAGGCTTTAACTCTAAAATAAAGACATCAGGGGCTGGGGATTTAGTTAGGTGGTGCTGCCACCTGCCTCACAAGTGCAAGTTCCCAGGTTCGATCTGCGGTACCAAAAAACAACAACAACAAAAATAAAATAAAGACATCATTATATAAATAACATGGTAAACTGTCCTCAAAAATATATGCAGAAACAGATTCTCTGAAATTGTGTTCTCAGTGCATAAATCTTCTAACTGCTTCATCTCTACAGGTCACATAGATATTTATATCTGTGTAAAATTTCATACCAAATTAAGAATAATCAAAAAAATGAATAATCACCTGCCTTCTCTCTCTGACTCAGTTTTTATGAGATCAACTCTGTCTAAATTCAATATTCTGTACAGTGTTAGGCTTAAATCCACAAGGAAAAACAGCATGAAATCTTTGTGAAAGGTCCTCATCAGAACAAAATGAATAAGCAGCACAGACAACCAGAAAAAGTCATCCAGGGTTTGAGAAAAGTTAAGTTTTGATAAGATCAGGAGTGATTCAAACTGGCTCCACATCCAATTTTCTCAACCTTCACTCAGAACAGCAGCTTTTGTGCAATTGCCACGCCCTTGCAATGTTTAATGCTCAGTAAAACTTGACGCTTTCTTTAGGCCACTGGCCTTTGCATCTCTCTGCAATAGGATTTCCAATCCGAACAGCTCGATGACAGAAGCTGGCAAACAGGAGTGTTATGAATGGCTTTCAATTCACAGCTGAAGAAGTTATACATGGCCCAATTGACAGATGTTAGCTTGGGAAGGAGTTACAGATGCTTAAATATCTTTCCATTCATGGAGAGAAAGAAATAGCCATTTCAAATATGTACTAACTGATCTATTGCCTGCTGGCCCAAAGCTCTGTATTTAGAAATGCCATTTTACACAGCATAATCACAAGCACAGGAGGAGCAAAGCAGTGGCTTTAACTTTGGGACAGCAAGAGGTCTGAAGAAAAAAAATACTTTCTCCTATTAAGTGGAAACAAATTTAAAACCATGCTGTGTAACCAGCCTCCTGTTTACTTTATAAGATCAATATTTCAATATGATCCGCTAAGAATCATATCACTAGATTCTCATGTGATCGAATCTGAGCAGAATTATTGTCACAGAATTAGTGTCACAAAAAGATGTCCCCACTGGTAATGCATATTACTGAGAGGGAACTCAGTATGAATTACTGCTACAGGGTCTGTGAACAAACAATAAATTAAGGAGATAACAATAGGAAAACAGTCTGCTCATTTATTGTGACACTGCTATTTAGTTCAAACTAATCAAGAAGATATCACTGATTATTATTCTGTATGTAACAGTTGAGGATTTGTCAAAGCAAAGATGTGTCAATGATTTGAGAAACAGCAGTAGCTCTCTGGTATTTTTTTGTGAAGAAATGTCAGGGAAAAGGAAGCCTGGAGATTTTGTAAGACTTTACATCAGCAAAACACCAAGAATGCTACTGTATACTTCTCATAAATTTTAGACTACGAAAACAGCCAGATAAAAATCTTATGAAATTATTCTTTATTAGGAATTAATCAGAGGATCAGCTTTGAATATGTCACCTTTAAAAAGCCAACTTTCACTGCAGTACTTCCACTGGCTGCAACTAAAAAATAAACTGACACAACTCTTTGGGGAGCCACATGGGCAGGATACATCAAACCTTAAAAATAAGAATGCCCTAGGACCTTGCAATTTAACTGCTAGGAATTGAGCCTAAGCCAATAATTAAGCATATTAAGTAAAGATGAACATAGGCCTAATTCATAAGAGCAAAGAAATAGAAGCATCTTGAATATGGTAAAAATATAACACTCTTCAGGGTCCGGGGATTCAGCTCAGTGGTTCTGGTGCCTGCCTCGCAAGCTCAAGGTTCCAAGTTTGATCCCTGGTACCAAAAAAAAAAAAAAAAAAAAAAAAAAATATATATATATATATATATATATATATATATATATGTATGTATATAAAACACTCTTCAAACTATGATGCAACCATTCAGTGAGCAATCCACACTTCTGAAAGACACAGTTGTATGAAAATGCTTAGAATATGTTACTTAATGCTTCAGAGATTTAACAACAACAACAATAACAACAATATTATAACCCAATATTATAATTGGTAGAATTTAGGGAAAGTGTGTACATGGAAACTGATTTTTGGTGAATTTCTTAAGTGAAGAGTTTGTCTTGAGAATGCCCCTGGAATGAAGGTGGGCCTGAGAGTTTCAAGACTGCAGAGGTTGTACAGAGACAGAGGTTATCTACATGCCCAAGAAGGGCATATTCACAAACTCTGCCTTTCTGGGCCACTAGATCCCAGCTCCTGGAGTGACACCTCTGGCTCTTACTGCCAGCATCACAGTCACAGAAAGAGATTAAGGCAGGGGTCAGCAGAAGTGATTGTTGGCCTCAGGAGTACTACTACTCTTTCTTCGTAGGTGACATAAACATGAAGCTTAGATCAGTGACCGTCCAGCTTTGCATTTTAAGCTTTTTTTAAAAAAAGAAATAATATGTAGAATGAAAATATATAAATTTGACTAAAATAAGTACAGGAGATTTCTAAACTATTTCTAGAAGTATAATAGACCACATGCCTTGGCTAGTCCTCCTGTTGAAAATAACCAAAAATTCAAAAGAGAACACTAAAAATAACTGATGATCAATAGGTCAGCCAAGTGTGCTAAAGAGGATCTTGGCTTTGAAGATATTACTATCAGAATGAACTTAAGCATGAATCACAATATAATGAAATACAGAGCAGAAGACAAAAAAGCAGAGTATACCCAAGGTACTTTCATTTGCGGCCCCCATAAACCAAATTAAGGCATTCACTGTTTAAGTGCATAATGTAAGGGGGACCAAACGTCACACTCCTCATAAGAGTGAAAGAAAATCCACACAAAACAGAGAGTTTTAAAAGCACAAGCACTCAGAAAGAACAAAATAAAATAAGTCCTGGAATTGCCAAGCATAGAATATGAAGTAATTGTTTTTGATATGCAAAAAGCCAGCAAGTTTGAAAGCATGAGCGAAAAGGCAAAAGATGTGAAATAGAAAAACCCAAATATGAAAAAAGCTGAACAGAAACTCTAGAAATTATAAAGAATGTCTTTGGAATTGAAAACTCTGTTGCTAAGAGTTGTTATGTACTAATGAATGTTTTAATGAATTTAATACTAGATCTGTAGAAATTATTCAGAACAAAACACAGAGGGACAAAAAAATGGGAAATATGAAAAACAAGTCAAGGAATACAGGTAATAGAATGGGAAGGTCAAACTGCAACTTACAGCAAATGCAAAAGAAAAAATGAAAATGAGGTAGACACAAAATTTAAAGAGTGACTAAAACTTTTACTGGTTATATGCTGTTTATGTCCAGTTTTATACTATATATACTGAATAGTAGAAATACTGATAATAAACACAGGATAGTAAGTTGCAGAATATCAAAGACAAAAATAACATCAAACCCTCATTGTGCAGGAAATAGTACCAAGAATCAACAAATAGGATATCAAATGAAAACTTCTGTACAACAAAAGAAACAACCAAAAGAGTGGAAAAAAAAAAGATTCTGATTCTACAGAATCAGAAAAAAAATTTGCCAAGCTATTCCTCAGACAGAGGAATAATGCCTAGAATATATAAAGAACTCAAAACATTAGACCCCCCAAAATAAAAGAACCAATCAAAGAATGGGCAAATGAAATGAATAGACACTTCTCAGAAGAAGTACAAATGGGCAATAAATACATGAAGAAATGCTCAATCACTGACCATTAGAGAAATGAAAATTAAAACAACACTGAGGGCTGGGGATTTAGCTCAGTGGTTCCACTGCCTGCCTCGCAAGCACAAGGTCCAGAGTTTGATCCCCAGTACCAAAAAAACCACAAAACAACAACAACAACAACAACAACACCCCCCCAAATAAGAACACTGAGATTCCATCTTATCCAGAAAGAATGTCCATCATCAAGAAATCAAATAAAAAAAAGAAATCAAATAATAACAAATGCTGACAAGGCTGGGAAGGGTTCCACATTGTTGGTGGGAATGTAACCTATAAACTAATATCACTATGGTAATCAGTGTGGAGATTCCTCAAAAATTATAAGTAGAAATTCCATTTGACCCAGTTATTACCCTGGTAAATATTTTCCTGAAAGAGTTGAAAACATAATATTACAGAAATACATGCATATCCATGTTTATAGCATCACAGTTCATAATAGCTACATCTTGGAAATGGCCTATATGTCCATCACCTGATGAATGGATATAGAAAATGTGATATTTACACACAGTGGAGTACTACTCTGTCACAAAGAAAGGGAAACTTGAGTCATTTGTAGAAAAATGAATGCACCTTGAGAACATAATGTTAAGTGAATAAATCAGATAAACAAGCTTAAATACTGTATGGTTCCTCTTATAAGAGAAACCCAAATTATAAGTGAAGAGCAAAATAAGACATAGATAATAGGAAGTGGTGAGATAGATCTTTCTCAAATGGAGTGGAGACTGGTGCAACCACTGTGGAAATCAGTATGGAGATCCCTCAAAGAACTAGGACTGGAAGTCCCATTTGACCCAGCTATTCCACTGCTGGGGATCTTCCCCAAAGAATTAAAAGAATCATAACACAGTGATATATGTGCACCCATATTTACAGCAGCACAGTTTGTAATAGACAAAACATGGAAACAGCCTAATTGTCCATCAACTGGAGACTGGATAAAGAAAATGTGATTTTTAAAAAATAAATGGAGTACTGGTCAGCCATAATGAATGAGAAACTAGAGGCATTTATAGCTAAATGGATGCACATTGAGTTGATACTCTTAAGTGAAATAAATAGGACATACATGTAAATATTGAATAGTTTCTCTGGTGTGAGAAACTGAAAGTGTAAATAAGGATCAAAATGTATTACAGATAATTTGAAATAGGAAGAAAAGGTGGAGAGGGGAAGGGGAAGTGAGAGGGGTAGGGGAAAGGAAAGAGGGGAATGGAATTAACATTAGAAAATGAAAAAATGGAAACAGTCTTTGTAAATAGGGAAGGGTGGAGGGGTTGAAGGGAAGGCAGGCAGGGAAATGGGGGAAAAATAAGAACCAAGAGAGATTATATAAAGGTACAAACCTCCAATGATGAATGTCATCATATTGTATACCTAAAATGTACCAATAAAATTAATTTTAAAAAATGGAAAGGAGATCAAGAGGAAGAAGGAGGGGAAGACGGGGATGAAAAAAGGAATTGAGATGTGATATATATGTGTAATATGTGTACCAACGCCGTACAAAGAATATAAACATTATGTACTTCAAATATGTACTAACAAAAAAGAAAAAATAATAATTATAATAATATAAAATAAAAACAACAGCATAGTGACTGGTATATCCAATCATGTGTAAAGAAACACTAAGTGGATTGAGAGTTGTTAAACAGGTAGGAGGCGACTAGTCAGAGGCTATCTCCCATGTGACAAGCTACTTGCAATCTAACTTTACTCTAAAAGAATTGAAAATCTAACACATGAGTCTAATTTTTGGAAACATAGCCACACATCAGTCAACCACAAGCAGCCGACAGATCAGTCCATGTCCAACTAGGAAAAACGCCTACACCCTGCTTCCCAGTTCTGTTCTTAAACACTCACTGCCCTTGTTGCAGACTGGAGCTCTCCAAACTTCTGGTTCTGGGTACTGATTCATGAATTGCCCTTTGCTCAGATAAACTCTGCTAAATTTAGTTTGCCTAAAGTTTTCTTTTCACAGAGTTTACTTCTCAAAATCCACAATGGAAAAGTAACAACAGTAGGCTATATTTTATGTAAATACAGAAAGATAAATGTGTTCACCTAAATTTGCAGACTTAGTGAAAGGATCTTTCAAAATCAAAGGCAAGGGCCGAGAATTTAGCTCAGTGGTTCTGTGCCCGCCTCGCAAGTGCAAGGTCTCCAGTTTGATCCCTGGTACAAAAGAAAAAAAAAAAAAAATCAAAGGCAAAATACATTTTAAGATAAAGAAAACCAGAGTCAGTCATTGCTCAACAAAGTCATGGTTCCTTTTAGTGAGGCATGGTGTTCAAATTTATAGTCAGGGTTCTGTGTGTTCTCAGTTACTGAGGTGTTATTCTTAAAGAGAAGAATAAAATTTGCAAAACTGTTTTGAAAGCAGAAAAAAATTGAAAGAGACTCAAAGAGAGAGAGAGGAAATAAATTATAATCAGAAGCAAAGGGATGACATACATTCAAATGCTGCAAAAGACTAAAAACATAGCAAGAAGTTATTTTTAATAACTTTATAATAATAGATAAATTCCTTTAAAACTGAACCAAAAACTGACTTATGAATAAATAGGATATCTGAATTATACCATGTTTATTGAACATTTGGAATTATTAAATAAAAATATTTCTAAAAGAAAACTCCAGGTGGTATTTATTACCCATTAGTTCTATTATTTCTTGAGGGGGTAATTAACATGACCTTTCAAAACTGGAACCAAGGACAGTACAAAAAATTACACCCATGCTTTCTCATATCTATATGTATTAGAAACTGTTAACTGTCTCCAAGGCTCAAATATTTCTTTGTTATTTTTAGTAATAGAAATTCATACAGAATTTTGTTATCACCTGGGCTCACAGCCACCTGCCCAAAGAAAGTATGTTTCTGTTTCCCTTGAAGCTATCTGTAGTCATGGAATTAATAAGATGGAAAAGGAGGGCAATTTCTTCCTCACCTTTTTAAGAATGTTCAGGACTCTCTGTTTTGTTTTGAGCTGGCTGAGAAATGGTGATGATTTGGAAACCAAGCACTGAATACACAAGGCTGCCCTGCCAGATACAAACTATTGGCCTACTTCAAACTAGTACCAGAGAGTTAATGCCTTATATATTTTAGATATATTGGACTTTTTGTTATGAAATCTTGGATCCTAGACTAACTAATATAAATTAGCAAACTGATTGAATCTAGCAAAATAAGATAAATGAAGAACAAGTTGGTTTATTTCAAGTGTACAAAGTTAGCTTAACATAAGATATCTTATTCATATATTTCATTACATTAGCAATCAAAGAATAAAAATAACATCATGGTCCCAGTAATTTCATGAGGAAAGCATTGGGTAGCATCCATACTTTTTTTTTTTGGTACCAGGAATCAAACTCAGGTCCTTGTGCTTGCGCAGCAGGAAGCAAAACCACTGAGCTAAATCCCTGGCCCAGCATTCCTACTTTTAGCAAAATATATATAGAGAAGATTCAAAAAGTATAGTTACAAGAATTATACAATGCACTCAATGTGGTACAATATTCACTTTAAGATTAAGAATATCATGAGTGGCTATTTTAAGTGAAAGCAATATAACATGGTAAGAAAAGAAAGAGAATTAGAAATAAACTGTAATTTGCTGATAACCTGGTCTATATAAAAATCCTAGGGAATTTATAAAGTATTACATTATTATTAAGAAAGTTCAATGAGTTTTCTGGGTAATTTTGGTTCCATAACACTATCTAAATAAAAATTGTATTTCTTCTCTGTGCCATGAAATTTAATTGAAAAAGATATCATTTATAGTGGCATCAAAATATAAATTTCCCAAGAAAAAATACAGCTACTTTATTATATGGAGAAAATTTTAAAACACTACTGAAAAACTTTAAAAGTTTCCCCTTCTCCCCCAAAAGATACTTCATGTTCAGAGATAGGATGACAATATTTTAACAAACTGATCTACCAATTCAATTCCAATCCAAAATTCCAATCTGAATCCTAGCATGTTTTGTCTGTGTTCTTGTTTCTGTTTTGTGGAGTAAAACAAATTGATTTAAAAATGTATAGGCAGGAATAAAGTATCAAGAGTATCTAATGCATTTCTTCTAAAAAGAGAAAACAAAGGTAAAACTCAATGTACTTGAAATCAAGGATTATGAATCACAAGGGTTATGGTCACGTGGCATGGGAGCACACAACTAGTAAACATGACTTATTTCAAAACTGGATCCAATCAGAGAGTAGAGGACAACTTTTCAATACATAATGTGGGACTAACTTTTAAGTTAGTCATTTGAAACACGGAATTAGACCCTTACCTCACACCATAAATAAGAATCAAATTCAGATGGATTAAAAATAAGTATAATGTAAAATTACAAAACTTCTAGTAGATGACCCAAGAAATGATATTTTTGACCCAGGTGGAGAAATACTTTTTATCTGATTCATAAAATATCCTTTGAAGACACACTGGGAAACATTGAAAGGGTAATAGTTTATGATTCTGTTCTAGCAAGTAACCAAAGAAAAGAGACACTCCACATAGGGCAAAAAAGATCTTCAAAATTCAATTTGGGCAAGTTATGGGGTTTTTTTGGGAAAGTGTCAGGGATAAGTCAGCCCACACAGGCTTCTTTTACAGAGATCTTCTCCTCACACCCCAAAAGGACTGGCTGCCCTGTCTGACAACAGCCATATCAACAGAGGCAAAGCAAGGGAAAATGCAATGGATACTCATTGGCAGAAAATTTGGTTGCCTGAATGATCTTATATAGGTGATAAAATAAATATGAAAGGTTGTATTGAGTCTGTGAGGGCATACCTTCCTATCAGTATTAACAGAGGTAGTACATTAGTACCTGATAGCTACACTTAACATTTTCATCTCTAAAACAGATAGAAAGAAGTGATTCCTGTAGCATATAAAAATGATACGTAGCCAGGGACATCTGCCATAAACTATTCCCCAACTTATTTGGTTATAAGACATTAAATCACAGAAGCACCATTAAAAGCTGAGACCAGAGGACATGAGAGTTTTCCTCTAGGCCAGGGCACACTGTCTGGTGACCTCACAGTCACTTCCATAAATATTTTAACCCTCATGCTTCCTCATAAGAGCTACCTGCTCATAGAAGAACTATAAAATCTAGATAACTGCAGATTTTTTTCCTCCTCTTCCTGACCTTTTCCTCCTTTCCCATACTTTCTTTCTTTCCTTTCTCTTCTTCCTTTCTACTCCTCTCCTGCTTTCTCTCCTCTTCTTTCTCTGTAATCTTTTCCTCTCCTTCTTTTTTATTTTGTGAAAACAAAAGTTACAAACAAAGGTAGAAAAATTCTTTTCTTAATGAAAAGGTACCAAAAATTTTGAAAATAGTGTATCGTAAACTAGTCTTAATAAATAAAAAATGTGAGCCCAATATGTTTCCAATATCAGATGCTTACTCTATTCTCAGGAGTATAAGACAATTTTCTCTGTATGCTGGAAGGAGAAGAAAGTCTTATTTTCCCTATCTAAACAATTTCAGGCATACCACAGATCAATAAACTATAGCTGACATAAAACAATGATTATTTCATAAGGACAAGTCCTTGTGAAATAATCATAAAGTCTAGACTTGTAGCTGTGACTTCTTTTTATAATGACAACAATATGAAACATGAGTTGCTTTTTTTTCCTACAAAAAAGTTTGTAATACTATATAGGAGAACACTGGAAACTCAATTTTAATAACTGTCCTGAGACGGCACTGACCTCAACTTTTCAGCTTCTAATTTATGCACTCAATTCAATTTAAAGAATGTGGGTATTGTTCTAAGATGTCTGCCTCATGTGCACTCTTCTTGTCCAGTGTCCAGCTTCAGTATTTCCTACTAATTTGGCCCAGTGGCTGAGGGCACCATGTCCAGCCAGGTTAGTGATTTCTAAAGATGCAGGGTGAAGTCATCAGCCGACATTAAGGTAAAAGTGGCTTCTCAGTCGTAGAAAGTCACCAAGGTCAATTGGGATATCACATCTGCTTATATTTGTTCCACTCTATGCATTTAGATCTATACATTGTCAAAAAAAATAAAAAATTCTTCAGAAACATCATTCTTATTTTGGTAACCCCTTTCTCCTGTGTCTTGCTGGCCTCTGATTTCTTTGTTTTATCATTCCATTATGGTTCTGGGCTGGCCCTTCTGAAGTGAGGACAACAGAAGATATACGTATGGCTAGCAAACGTGAAAAAATGTTCAACATCACTAATCACTAGGGAATGCAAATCAAAGCCACAAAGAGATATCATCTTGTCAATTAGAACGAAGAGTATAAAAAAGACCAAAAACATATGCTGGGGGAGATGGACAGAAAGGGAAATCTCAAACACAGTTGGTGGGAAGGTAAATTAGTACAGCCATTATGGAAAGAAATTTGGAAGTTCTTCAAAAAACTAGAAATAGAACGACCATATGATCCAGCAATCCCACTCCTGGGTATGGATCCAAAGAAACTGAAATGTGTAAAATTATCTGCAGTCTCATATTCACTGCAACATTATTTCTGGTAGCTAAGATAGGGTGTCAATGTAGGTATCCATCAACAAATGAATGCATAAGGAAAATATGGTACATTTATACATAATAGGATACTATTCAGGTATAAAAAGAAGGAAACTTTGTCATTTGTGACTATAGGAATGAACCTGGAGAACATTATGTTAAGTGAAATAAATCAGGCACAGTAAGACAAATATTATATGTTTTCACTTATTTGTTGAATCTTAAGTAGCTGTTCACATAGAAGTAAAGTAGAATAGTGGTTACTAAAGATAGAGAAGGAGAGGGCAGGGAGGAATGGAGAGGGGATGGCTATTGGGCACAGGGTTGCAATTGGAGAGGAAGAATAACTTCCAATATTCTATAGCACAGTAGGATACTATAGTTGACAATAATTAATTCTTTATTTGAGAATAGTTAGTGGAGAGTATTATATATTTCCCACACACAAAACTGGTAAATTTTGGAGATGACAGAAATCCCAATTACCCTGTCTTGACCACATTAATTGTATACAAGTATTAAAATATCACACTATACCTCATAAATATATATAATTGTGAGGTGCGGATTAAAACTGAAAATATAGGGCCGGGGATTTAGCTCAGTAGTTCCACCTCCTGCCTCGTAGGCACAAGGTCCCGAGTTTGATCCCCAGTACCAAAAAATCCCCCCAAAACCCCCGCAAAACTGAAAAAATATATTAAAGCAAGAAGAGAAAAAAAGACAAAGTTTGACATCCTGGACTCCACTTTGAATGTGTTCCCCACAGCTCATATTTGTGGGTGTTGCACCTGGCTGCTCTCTACAGGGACCTCTTTGAGCCCTCTGTGTTCTTCTAGGAAGGGATCATGCAAGTGTTGGACAGGACTGAGGGAAATGGAGTGATATCACCTGTTTTTCCTGCAAAGCTAAAATATTCTCTATCTTGAAAGCTTCCCAGCTCATTTGACCCCTGCATGGCCACATGCTTTAGGTGTTTTCCATGTCACACTTCTTTGTTCAGTTTCCCCCTTAGCTGGCATTGGAAAAGGAGATATAGGAAGACACTGAGCATGTGTACAGTCAGGGTTATGGCTCCAGAGACCTCCACCCTCTGGTGAGTGCCATGTCATGCCATGTTGTATGGCGAAAGAGACTTTGAAGATGAAATTAAGATGATGAGAATAAAATAGTGAGGTTACTGGGAAGAGTCAATCCAATCACAGGGCCTCCTTTCTCCACTGGGAAGCAGAAGAGCGGGGCATCAGATGAAAAGTGAAATGGATCCAACACACAAGAGGGACTCAGCTTTGAAGCTATTGCAGAGAGGGCTGTATTGGTGAGGATTCGCCACAGAAACAGAACTGATGGGATGTATATCCATATGGAAAAAGATGTATTATACAAAACTGAACTACAAAATTGTGGAAGCTGATAAGCTCCAAGTTGTGCAATGTGAGGTAGCAAGGTGGAGGCCCAGGAGAGCCACTGGTTTAGTTCTACCTGAAGGTCAGTGGGCTTGAGACCCAAGAAGAGTCAATAGTTCACTCTGAATCCAAATGTGAGAAAAACAATTTCCTAGTTCGAAGTCAGGCAAGGGGAATTCTTTCTTCTTTAGTAAATGATCTACCTTTCCATACTGTTCAGGCCTTCAACTGATTGGAGGTGGCCCAGCCACATTAGAGAGGGCTGCCTGCTTTTCTAAGTCTACCCACTTTAAATGTTAATCTTATCCCAAAACTAGCTTTACAGACATAACCAGAATAGTGCTTGACAAAATATCCAGGCTCTCCATTGCCCAGTCGAGTGACATATAAAACAGACATCATAGGAGCCAGGGTTAGGGGACAGAGGCCACCTCTGGAAGCTGAGATTGGTATCCAGCTGAGAGGAAGGAAACAGGATCTATATCCCCAAGGAACTATCTGTGCTAATGACCTGCAGGAGCCTTGAAGCAGGTCCTCCCCACTGCACTTAGGAGCCTTAAGGCCCTAGGCAGCCAACACCTTGATTGTGGCTTCATGAGACCCAGAGCAGAGAGTCTGTCTAAATCCACTCAGCCTTCTGACTGGAAGGCATCATCACTCAGCAAAAGGCTCTTTTCTCTGTTTTACTCTTGTAGCCACAATCTGTGTTCAGAGCAGGGCAGGGTGGCCCTAGCATGCCTTTCACTGGCATGACAGGGCTGGGGGACACCAATAACTGACACACTTCTGTGTGTGCTGATGGTGCATTCTGTAGCCATGCTGGGCTGGGTGGTCTCCTTTTCTCCTCCTTAACACTGAGGTCTTCTTTGGGAGGTTCCTTGTCCCTCAAGTACATAGGTTCATGTCAGCCTTCTCCTACGTCCTTCATGGAGATCTGGGCAGGCCTGGCTTCGAGCGGACACACAGCTCAAACGGTCAAATCATGCACTTGCATGTGGCCAAGTACAGCCACACAACTAGAAACTAATTGAGACAGAACTAGAACCCAAATCTTGTGCTTTATTTTCTATACCTTGAAGATACAGACAGCCACAGCATAAATCCTGTGAGGGAATATTTACTATTCCTGGCTGGGCGAGAACTGAGTTCTTTTTTTGTGGCAGTAGCAATTGAATCTAGGGCCTTTGCACTGAGTTACATCCCCAGTCCTATTCTTATTTTTATTACCATTATTATTATTATATTATTATTTTTAAAAAAGAAAAATTTAACCTCTGTTTAGTTATTACATTTTAGTCAATAGGGAGAAGCAGCATTTTTTGATGGCAGGTGAGAGACAAGAGTTTGAAGCCGAGACCTTAAGACTTCCTTGAGTCCAAGGTTGCATCTCCATGGAGCCTTGTTTGCTTGTCATTCCTCAGAATACAAGGATGCTGGCGTATGCATTTTTCAGAAAGAGTCATGCGTTTAGATTTCTTTGGTACAAAATGATCAGGTATAGTTTTGTAGGGTAAGGTCAGAAAATATTGCAGCCTTCCCCACCTGAACACTTCTTCCCCACGAAGAGCTGGTTTATTAAGTTAAAAAGGAAGAAATGTGCCTTCAAACAAACAGACTAAATTAGACCTTTCAAAACACTTGTCATTAAAAGATGGTTTGTTGAAACTTGAGACAGGTTAAACGTATGCCACTATTTGAGTGAAAAAATTAGCTTTCCAGGGTTGCAATTACAACCCTACTTAGTTGCCATGGTGATCATGCAGCATATGGATTTTGTCAGATAAAGACATCAGGGGTGGGGAGAAGGGACAGTATATTTTTTGAATCACCACATGCCAAGTGGCAACTCTTTGGCAGTTCTCTTGCAAAAAGATTTTTTAAAAGAGAAAAATGTATTTGGGTTGGGGAGCAGAATTCAGAAGGATAAGAAAGAGAAGAGTACCAGAACTGTGTAGAGAAAAATCTGAATTTCAAATAATGTGACCACTAATGCCAAATCATGTAATAAGGCCTCCTGAGGATTTTAATGTTAGCAGCATCTAGGTCTAGAAGAGGGGCTTGGAGGCAGCTGCAGTTCACAGAAATGTTCTAATAATGAGGGCCAATCTATTTTGGTTTGCCCTCTTGTGTGGTTTCTCTTATTTTTATGTGCCATGTCATTTTAATGTGCCTTTCCCATCTTAACTGTATGCAGATCTAAGATTATCTTTGTTAATGATCTTGTTGATCACCCGGGCCACTGTCAAAACTACAACATATAATAAGAATACTGAAGACTCAAGACTCTGAGACGTGAAATGGTTCTTGGTTAATTTTTCCCTGTCACCAGAATGTGAGAAAAAACCCCAACTAAATATTTCATAAATTCTAATAAAACATTGAATTCCCAATTTACAGTTATCTTTGTCATTCAGAATGTATACACTGCTAAGGCTTACATCTGCTCTGCCAGCATGACGATGACACTGAAACATTGTATCACATCTTTGTCCTCTACAGTGTGGTGTTGAATCTCAGTGTTGGATAACCTGAATCCAGTGGCCTAACTTGCTCTGTGACACTGTGGTGGCTGCCACTTGTCAGCCCCCACCACAACCACTAGATCCTGATCTTAGGGATTTCATATGTTAGTGAGAGAAGAGGGGCAAACATACCAGGTATTTGCAGAGTATGTGAGAGACCTGAAAGGAGAGGGACATGGTCTTCAAATGGAGAGATCTTTATGGGGGAGAAGGGAGGTGGGTCAGGGACCTGCTCCATAAGGCTAGGACCTAAAGGATCAGACATAGATTGCCAAGCAAAGATCTGGGCAAAGACCAGAGGCAAAACACAAACACCATAAGCTGTCAAGAATTAGGCTGGAGTAAAAGAGGGTCCAAGGGAAGGTTGCAGTAGGGCCAGATCCTCAAGGTGCCAGGTTATGGTCTGGTTCCAGGTTATAGTTTCATTTTACTCTTTTGCTTAGAGTAATTTGGAAAATTACATCAAATTGTTCCAGAATTTTTGAAAATCTTAGACACCCTGAAAGGACTGCTTGTGGAAAAGAACATACAGGGTTGGATGTTCCAAGGGTCTAATATAGCATTTCCATCCTGAGCCAGGAGCTGACTTCACTGATGAAGAGGAGAAATTCCCTCTTCCTGGTATCCACTGTCCCTATGGCAAAGGGACTCAGCAATAGTTTCCAGGCTTTGATGATCATCATAGAACTTGGAAGCTTTGTTAAAAATGCAGGTTCCTATGTTCCAAAGCACAAAAGGGTGCTGTGGTTGATGGCAATTATGTATTTCCGAATAGCTAAGAGATGGGATTTTGAATGTTCCCCACTCAAAGAAATGACAAATGGCTGAGGTGATGGACATAGTAGTTATCTTGATCTGATCACTAAGCTTTATATAATATATATATAATATGTTTAAATACATATATATATGTTCAAATGTTACACTGTATAAATGTGTACAATTATCATGTGATTATGAGTCAGGGAAATGCAAATCAAAACTATATTGTGATTTCATTTCATTTTGTTAGAAGATAAATAATATCAGAAATATAAAAAGTAATAAATACAGGTGAGAATGTGGGGGAGAAGGATCCCTTCTACACTTCTGGTAGGAATGTACAGCCACTATAGATATCCAATAGAAGGTCTTTGAAAACCTAAAAATAGAACTACCAGGAGTCTGCTATAGTTTCATTTGCAGGAAAATGGGTACAACTGGAGATCATGATGTTAAATGAAATAAGCCAGACTCACAGAGACAAACATGCCATGTTCTGTCTCCTACGTGGGATCTAGGGGCAAAAATATGACATAAAAGTAGAAGGGAGGCTATTAGACAATAGGAAGGGGATCCGGAAGATGGAGGAGGGAGGGTAAGGGAGGTTAACAGGGGTGAAGGATTTGGTCAAAGCATGTTATTTGCAGGTATGGAAATGCCACAGTGAAAACCATTGTTCTGTATACTTAACATGCCCTAATAAAAATTCAAAAATAAAAAATATATATATTTAAAAAGATGCAAGTGCCTAAGCCCATCCAAGGCTTGCTGAACCGAAACCACAGTGGTGGCAATCAGAGAGCCTTCTCTCTGTTACATCCTGGTACAGTCAGACAAGTGGTCATGCTGGGCCCCCATGTAGGATGTGGGAGCAGGCTGAGTCTACTGATGTTTTCACAGACAAGGGCCGAAGAGGTGTTGCATCACCCTGACCATTGCATTACAGCTGGCCAGGGGCAGCCTGGGGCTCTCAGTCTGTTTCTCTCCTTGCTGTGTATCACATCCCCCTGGTGAGGGCTGTATGAAACTCATTCTCCTGACAGTCTGAAAGTGCTTGTCTTCACTAGCTTAGTGGCTCTCATTCCTAACAAGGAAATGATTCCTGGGAACTGGGGATGTGTCTGCATATATAAATAATGTGTCTGACTCTTTAAATAGAGAAGCATTAGGGAATATTAGCCAAGGCTAATTATACAGATCAGTTATAGCCGATAATCGAAATGTGCCTTAGGCTTTGTGGGAGGGTCGCTCTTAGGGACCAAGGGTTGGTTCTTCTTCCCTTGTTATTTTACATATTTACAAATTAATTTAAATGTGATGATCTGCAACACTGATAATTATAAATGCTTAACTAAATTAGATATGTGTCGTCGATCTTGAGATGCATTTCTTATAAAATAGGTAAGATACAACCACTGATCCAAGAAATCTCCTTCCAGTATACCCATTCAATCAGGAAGAAGCTATTTACAGAAGTGCAAGAGGCAAAAAAAAAAAAAAAAAAAAAATCCTTCCCAATCTCACGCAGTCTTTTACCTTTCTTGAAACCAGTGTGGGGATCAGAAAATGCCTACTGTATAGATGTCCATTTGAAGCTAGACCCAGATCAACACCCAATTTAATACAGGTCAGCAAACAAGTGTTAAAAAGCAAGGTCTCGTGCCGGCTTCCAATCTATACTGGATTAAAAACAATGATTTAGAGGTGAAAGGCTCTCTGCCTGGGCCACCAGCTCAGTGCCATTCAGCACTTTGGCTATTCTTCAGTGCTGAAATCCTTGGCACCATATTTTCCTGAGGTCATCTTCATCCGACAGGATGTTGCTCTGTCTCATCCTGCCAGAGAATTTATTATATTGATTTGGGGAATAAGGTTAATTGAAGTGAACTTTTGGTTTTAAAGGTAGGTTCAGGGCAAGCCTCAACAATTAAAATGGAATTCTTCTCCTTTAAATGACTCGGGCTCATTTGACTGTCTGGACAGCGTTGTTTAGAGCAGAGACAGGCGTAATTTTACAATGTGAAATGCTCATTTACTTTTCTCCTGTTGCTATAACAACTCACTTTTGAACCAGACATGCTGATAGAAAGCCTTGGCTTCACAATGAATTTCACATTGGTTTTGTTTAGATTTTTCAATCAGTTCTCTTGGAAATGCAGCTGGAAGTGCAGGAATAGATTTTACTCTTTCCTTTTTAAGAAATCACGCTTAGGACTGAAGTTGTGTGTTTCCATCTTGTCTCAAGGGTTGAAGAAAAACCAGCTACATCCCACATATAGTTTGTGATTTTGCTGACATCAATCATGTTTCCTAGCAGATTGTGCTTTTCCTTCCCTGAAAGGTAACACCAGGTTTGTGGTGCTTCTGATGGAGAAATGCAACTGTCCATTAAGAGTGTGGTTGAATCTTCTGTCCCAGGGCTACCAACAAGATCTGTGTCTCTGCAGGATTTGGGGTTCTGCAAATCTCAAGATTTTGCTATGCCTCCCATTGGCCAGCAACATCCCTCGTTTTTTAAGGACCGCGAGGAGAAGGGAAACAGATTTGGCAAGCATGGAACAGACAAACATTTTCAGAATAACACAAAAGAGTAATCACACCCAACAAGACTTCATTTCTGCTTTCACGCCCTTCTTAATGTCCTCCACTGATAACAGATGCCAACAGGAGCCTAAAATTGCACCCTTGCTTTTGGGAATATTGGACTATGATTTTAACATAGATCAAATTAAGAACTGAATTTAAAAACTGATTCAAATGTTTGGGATATACACTTCTCAGTCAACATCTCTATCTTCTGTTTTGGGAAAAGAAATCACAGAATGGTTTTCACAGCTTGATAAAATTTTTTAAAATCATAGAATTGTGGGGGCTAAGAAATGAGACTTGAGGGCTGGAGATTTAGCTCAGTGGTTCCACTGTGTGCCACATAAGCACAAGGTCCCGAGTTTGATCCCTGTTACAAAAAAAAAAGAAAGAGAGAAAGAAAGAAGGAAAGAAGGAAAGAAAGAAAGAGAAAAAGAGAAAGAAAGAAAGAAAGGAGACTTGTGAAGAACATGCCAGGAAATTTAACCCTCTCCTCCCTACACCCCACTTCCAGTGAGAGAGGAAGTGGCCATTGCCAGTCTTGGCCCTTTGGGCACTGTGACCTCTTTTGGTCCATAGGTCTTAGCAAGAGGAAGAGCTGAGCTGTTCAATATCCCAGAGGAATATATTTCTTAAATATTAAGACCAAATACGTAGATATTGGCATGGTCAATGCACCTAAAACCCCCAGGTGTCAGGGAAATACATGGATATTGGCATGGTCAATGCATCTAAAACCCCCAGGTGTCAGGGAAATACATGGATATTGGCATGGTCAATGCACCTAAAACCCCCAGGTGTCGGGGTGCAAAGGGAATTGCACCGCATGTGCTGTGGCCAGCACTCTGGTCCTCTTTGGCCATGCTGTTCTGTTCTTGTGCACCTAGGCCATCCCACGGCTTGTGGGCACGGGCATGGCTGGAAGCTGTGCTCTACAGCAGGAACATAAACAACACGCTGATCTTAATGGAAGTATAAAAATTGGACCCCTTTAAGCACATAATGATGATGTCCTTCAACTATTCATTTTCTATTCTGGCAGATCCATTAAAATTAATCTTTAAGTGTAGGACCAAAATGAAAACTTAGCAATGAGCCTCTCTCTCTCTCTCTCTCTCTCTCTCTCTCTCTCTCTCTCCATAAATAGAGAGATGTCAAACATCATCCAAGGGGCTCAAGCCACTGTGACAGTTTGACTTTCTACTGGCACAGAGCAGAATCATGGTACAACTCAGCCTGTTCACCAGGGGAGCTGTCTGGGTTCTTTGCTTGACAATCAGCTATTCAGAAGTGTAAATTTGGAGACTTCCGAACCCACCATTTCTATTAACTTTACAAATGAAGTGTTGAAGAAGGAAAATCAATATTTAAGGACCTTTAAATGTTAAGTGCAGCTTTTGTTTAAAGTAAATCACATCCTAAGCAGTTCTATAATCGTATGTGTGAAAAGTGGGTCAAATCAACTCAGGAAAACATACAAACTTATTTGCCCAACTCTCATGTCAGTTCATATATTTACTAGTCCTAATGTTCAGATCTGGCTTGAGAAGCAACCAATTAAAAATATATTTATACAAGGGCCAGGGATTTAGCTCAGTGGTTCCACTGCCTGCCTTGCAAGTGGAAGGACCTGAGTTCAATCCCATACCCAGTACCAAAAAAAAAAAAAAAATATATATATATATTTATATATTAGTTATAAGGGAAGGGTACTATTCTATTATAACATTAGTAGGAATTTTCTTCCCTTTTCATTAACTTCTTTATAGTTTATGACACATATCACAACCTCCCCAAAAGAATGGAAGAAACCATTTTCTCTCTTTATAATATAAACATTGCTTTCTTGTAGATTAAAAATCATCTGGACACATTTACTCTTCAGGGTGACACAGTTCATGGAAGAAGACTATTTAAGAATCTGATTCCTGCTTCATTAGCAAGTGAAGAGGACCCAGTAGGACTTGGCAGTGACTTGGAGGCTTTTCTTTGGGGTTGCGATACATGGGCAAGTGCTGCCTCCAGTTCCAGGGACTTGGGCAAGATTCCATGTTTCTTGACAGCCAGGGACGTGGTCACGAGGGACTGTCCCATATCACAGAGACAGGAGTGTTGGCCTCAGATCACAACAACAGACCCAGGGCTCTGACGACTATTAACATTGCTTCATAAATATCTTTGTTCAGGGAGGAGCAAGTGGGAAAAGAACATTTTATAGGGAAAATAGCAAGAGCAAATACCAAATATAAAATAATACTTGGCTAGATACAAGCACTCTGAAAACAAACCTGAGTTAAAGTGCAAATTTTACCACACATAGCTAACTGCAAAGTAGTGCTAGGTAGTAGTGAGCCTATAACAGGGTGATGAAGTACTTTGATTTGCTTAATTATTTAAAGAAACACACACACACATTCTCCAAATATTTTAGTGTGCATTATGTGCCAATCACTGTGCTAATCATCTGGGAAACAGAGAGGAGAAAACTGCAGTCTTTGCTGTAGGGTAGCTGAGAATCCAGTGAATGGGCTCAGCTATAAACAAAGCCATTGCACTATAATAAGCACTAAAATAAAGTGCATTGGCAGAGGAGCTGATGAGGGCACCTCAAAAGAGGTGGCATGTGAATGAGTCTTGAATGAAAAAGAAGACTATACCAGAAGTAGAGATGTAGAGAGAATGGGCACAGAAAAGATTCTAACTTGGAATTCAGCGTATGGATATTTGGCTGAGAAAGTTTGCCTTTTAAAGTCATGCTCTAGATTTGAGGCATAATTGTCATTGCAGGATCTCATTAGCACAGTAGTGATGGAATCACTTCTGTGCTTTAGGAGGAGATCATGAGGTAGTGTAGAGAATGGACTGCAAATAAGGTCAAGAAAGGTGGGCCAGCCTTTCTAGAGACAATGAGATGCAGGGAGAAGCTGTTGGAGGCTAAGTTAAGGTAGATGATAGGATCCTGAGAGCTTTTTCAGGCATATTAGTTTTCATCCTAATTTGGTGCATAGAGTTCCACAGACCTGTATGGCAGAAAGAAAACATTGCCAAAGGAACAGATTAAAGCTGCAATAGTTGTAGGGTTTCAGATTCTCTGCATAGTTTACATGTAGACCAGAAAAGCATGCATTCCTTCTTTGTTTTCTACTGTGTTCCCTGGCCTAATTCCTCACTTGTAAAATGATGGTAATCACAGAACTTCTTTCAAGGTTTGAGTATGAGATAAACAGAAATAATACACATGAGGCATCTTATTCCCAAACGTATGAGCTGCAATTTTGTTATCTGCACATTTACCTTATTGGTTTGTGTGTGCGCATGTGTGGTGGGTCTGACTGTGCCTGTGTGTCCATGCAGATGTATTTATGTGGTGGCTATGTATGTGTATCAGGCATCTGTGCTTGATACGTGTATGTGTAGTGTGTGTACAAATGGATACATGACATGCATGTGCACAGGTGTGTGTGCATGTGTGTGCTGGGTCTCCCAAATGGCCCTTTCTAAGCTCCACTGCATTCCTTCTTTTCAAAAATTCCCTAGAGGATCCTTTATTGGATTATTTCTGGTGGCTAAGCCATTTGAAGCATGAGATCTTCATTTACAGCAAGACCAAACTTTAAAAATTAAAATAATGAACAACTAGAAAAAGGGAACAAGACAGTTTTGAATGATACTGAAACATAATTTTGTCTTTAACTTGGATTCTCCTTTGTTCTAAATAGTCCTGATTCCTAGAATTGGATGTGTACTCCTGCCATCCTTCTTGAACAAAGCCACTATTGGCTTAAATTCTTTCTACATTTAGGGAAAATAATCTCGATAACCATCTATAGAGAAACAGAATTTAACACTCAAAGGGCCTTGTGAAAGAAAGTGCAACTCTCAATCCTTTATGGGAAAATTTTGTGATAATATTAAACTTTATCTCACCATTTTTGAAAGGTATTTCTTGAAGCAATAAGGAAATTGCTCTATTGTTCAATTCATTTATCAAAACAACTCTTGCTACTATTGGAACATAGGCGATGAATGCTAAACATCTCCTATGTTAATCCTATTGCCCTTGAGCATCTTACTTCACAACAAGGATTTATTTAACTCTGAATAAGCCAGCAGCTATTTGTTGCATTGAGTGTGCTATAAGAAAATCTCTCTCTGAAGTAGTGTTTCTGTTGTAACATGAAGGCCACTTTCTGTCACTTGTTCACTTTCCATAAAGGTTACATCAAATGATGGAGGGAATCAGAAATCTGGTGTAAGCAATCCAGGTTCATGAACAGCTTTGCCACTTAGTAGGTGTTGTTCCTGAATAAAAGACTTAACCTTTATTGACTTGTAAAATAGAAATACCTCTTACCCCTAATCTACCTTAGGAGGTTCAAAAATGAATATGTAAAAATCTATCAAGTTTCTTGGTGCAGAAGAGGCTCAGTAATAGTAGCTATTATTAACCCACCATCCTGTCAATAGTTCACAAGGTACAAAAGGATAGCCTGCTGGGTGTGGTGGCACACACCAGCGGTCCCAGCACTTGAGAGGCAGAGGCGGGATGATTGGCATGAGTTAAAGGCTTGCTTGGGCTACATAGTGAGTTCAAGGTCACCTTGAACTACACAGAGAGACTCTGTCTCAAAAGAAAAGGGATCATCTCTTCAGTTGACATAGTTTATAGACTGCATACATGTTTATAGAAAGTTTATGGCCAATTCTTAATTTTATAGCTAATGTAATTCATCAGGTACCATCCAACAACTTCAACTTAATGGAATTCAAACAAGAAACTGGAAATATTCCTTCCCACAGCATCACATGTGTAGTGCATATAATAGCAACCTCACATATACCACGCAAACACGCTGGTGGTTTATGTTGGATGAGAGAGATTCTCCACTGATCTGCAGAAATACAAGTCTCTACTTCTCTGCTATTTCACTTTCCAGTGTTTCAAATTTCTGTAGTGAACCACAGTTCAAACATATTAAATGGAAAATTCTACTGTCTTCGTTACTTTCTCACTGGTGGGACAAAATGCCTGACACCTGCAACTTAAAGGAGGAGAAGTTTATTTCGGCTTATGGGTTTTAGAGAATTCAGTCCATGGTCCACTAGCTCCAAGGCAAAACAACATGGTTGAGGGTGTGGTGGAGGAAAACTGCTCACATCATGTAGGCCAGAAAGTAGTGAGAGAAGAGGGGAGCCAGGGAGGAAGATACACCCTCCCAAGTCATGCCCCCAGTGACCCACCTCTACCAGGACCCACCTCTTAACAGCGGGTCAGTTATAGCACCCTCTGTGATATAATCACCTTCTACACACATGAAAAATTTGGAGGACATTTCAGATCTAACCATAACATCAGGAACAAATATTTAATAAGTTTTGAATTGTATCTCCATTTTGAGTAGCATGATGAATATACCATCCTACTCTGTCCTGCCTGGGATATGACTTGTTCCATTGTTCAGAGTATCCACGTTGCATATGTTACCTACCCACAAGTCACTTAGATGCTGTCTCAATTGTTAGATCATCTGTTTTGCTATTGCAATGACTCTGTTCAAGTAACCCTTGTTTTACTTAATAATGGGTCCAAAGTGCAAGAGAAATGATGCAAAGGAGGCACTAGAGCACAAAACATGAAAGCACAGGTGAACTCTGAGATTGCTGTGGCAGTGTTGTAGAGTACATACGGAAAAAAAAAAGAATACATAGGGTTTGGTTCTAGCCATGGTTTCATGCATCCATGCGGGGTCTCAGAACATGTCCCCTTCAGATAAGAAACATGACCATATATACAGAACTTTATTCAGCAGGAGTGTTCATAGAAGCATAAGAAAATGACAGTAATCTTCAAAGTCCAAATGACTAAAAGTAAGCAATATGATTCCCTGCTATCAATATGCAAATAAGGCATCTTCCAGAGGGAAAAATTCCAATCCTTGCAGTTGAACATTTAGGAAGATGCCAGGAACTTTTGATCACAGTGTTGACATTTCTTTACTGAAAGGCACTTGGCTTTGGAAATGATTCTTCCAGGGAGGAAGGACAAACTGTATTTTATTGGAACCAGCATGCGGAAAGGCCAGCATTTCACATGTGCCCACCTTTCTGGTTTCATTTATCCTAGAATCTAAGAGCAACTGAAGTTGGGTTATATCTTCTAAGCAGTACCTGGGGTGGTATTTGGTCCAGCCAGCATGCTTCCTACAAGTCACTGCAGGAAAAAAACTAGGATCATGTGCAAAACAACAACAAAACACAGAGATTAAAGAATAAAATAAATTCAACAACCATCAGTTTAGGTCAGAATTGAGAAAAAGAAGGACATTTTAATGAAGATGTTTAGTTCAAGGCAAAGCACCAGGCTTTCCTTTAACCTGCCCAACAGCCACAGGATGCTGAAGGCACTGGGTTTTCTGAATGTTTTCTCCAAACAAATAAGAAAGGCCTAATCTTCTTGTGGCGCAGCATGCTCAGCAAGCAACAAAAGCAAACAGAGATGAAGACTTTTCTTGATACCTCTCTTAGTCCCATAATCCCCAAATCAAACACTTCTTTATCCTGTGAGCTTCCCCAGGGAGCTGTCAAGACAGCAGGCAGAAAGAGACCTGGATTCCTTCCAAGGTCACTGCAGTATACTGGACAAAGTCAGCCTCACAGAGAGCCTAAACCACCCAGTGAGGACTGTGTCAATGTGTTTCTCCCAGAAAGCACCATGCAAATGACCCCAATCCCTATCAAGATGTCTGATATATAGTCAGTCAGCCACATCGCTTCCCTGATTGTAGATGAAATGGGTACACACATTTCTCACTTGCTGTGGGTTTGCCTCACAAAGGAGCAAGTCTCCCCCTTTCATCCATAGTTGACAATATTCCCAGTTTGAGGACAGGGCAAAATTTTCTCATCATTTGAATCTAGCTTAGCTTAACACCTCAAACACCATTCTTTCTTTGCAGCTTCTGCCCTCTGAATGGAAAGGTAAGAGCCACCTGTAGGCTCTGTGCTGTTCTCTGGCAGTCTCTCAAAAGAGTCCTCCCCTTAAATCACATTCACTCTCTCAATGTAGTTGTCCCTGACCAGGATCTGCCCAAAGCATACAGTTAGGCTTGCTTGGTCTTCACTATATACCCTGCCTCAAGAGGGGAAGCCATTAGAGGTACAGAGGACAGCATTCTTTGCCTGTAAAATTAACTAACTGCTCTAGTGCTAAGCAGAAAATGGCACAAAACCACAGGAACCCCATAATGTGTCATTGGAAAAAGGTGGACAGCCATTAAAAGTATTGATTTGAAGAAAAAAACATACTGGGTACAAATATTTAAACAGAAGTATTTCATTTTCTAAGTGATTTATGTGTCTCAGACATTGTATGAGCTCCAGCTTCCATTTTATAAAAGAAAAACTCAAAAAGATCAATCTTTCTTCTATATGGCACTCCTGAAGTTGGAATGTGCCCATTACTCCAGTGGGAAAGGTGCAACTGTCACTTGAGCCTGGAGGAAGGCTTGTGAAGCCCAGTTCTGCTCTTGGCTTTGCTAAAGAGTCACTGAGCCAGTCCTTTCCTCCCTCTTGTCATAGCTTCCCCTCCTCCCAGAGCAGGCTTTCGGGGACACCTGAGGCCTAGTCCAAAGGACATCCCCAGGGAACACAACCAACATTTCAGACGCCATAATCTGAGTCCCTGAACAGAACCAACTGACAATCCCCACTTAACATCAGATTGGTGGCTTAAAATTGGCCAACTTCACAGTATTTATACCATTCTATGTACAAAAGCTCCACATCAGAGCTTTTCTTCCACCCCCAAAGCCAGTTGTTCCACGTCAATGGCACACCACTGGATAGAGACACAGCAAATTGGATAAGAAAGGGCAATAATGGGGATTCTTCCTTTTGAGAGACTCAGGACCAACCCACCCGAGGAAAAACCTAACAGGTCTTTTACAAGCCAGCACACAAAAAAGGAAGATCTGACCACATTGATTCATTGATTTTATTCTTGGCATCAATGTACATTTTAGGCATATTTATTATTTATTTTTATACAAGTACGAGATGAATATATTCTCATTGCCTAAGAATGTCAAGCTAATACAGATGTATATGTAGTAAAAATTAAAATACCTCTGTCATTTATCCATCTTGCTGTTCACACTGCTCTCCCAAGGTAGTTACTTATTAGTTTTAGACAGCCTTCAGTCTTCTCTTACATGTTACACATATACACATATATAGGAACATAAACATATACCTCTACCTACCTACAGTATGCACACACATATACATACTTAGATGTTCTTTTCTGCATTTTATATTTTTATGAAATCTAAACTGGGGATGGCACTCAACCTGTTTAACTGAAGATCACCAAACCCCTCCTCATTAACTGCAAGCTAGGTTTCATTTCAGCAGAGTTGATTATTCCCTCATGTATATTTTCTGATACCATTAATGCTTTGTGACATGCTGAAAAATTCTGTTAAGTATAAATTGGTGTGTTTTTGGTTTTACAATAAAATGCATACTCTAACGCTGTTTATAAATCCCTCATCTTGCCAAAGGTAAATTAGCAACAAATACACTGAAGAGAGTATAATTATAGAGACTATAGACAATATATAAAAATCAATTATTCTGAAATATTTGGGGCCTACTTTACATAAATATCTTATACTTTTTCTCACTTATTGATGTTTCAGAAAAACAATTATGTATTTGCATTGTTGAAAAATATAATTAATTACCTGGAATAAAATAGGACTATTATCTAACATGATATAATTCACTGAAAGTATTTTAAAAACTGTAGTGTGCTATAAAACAGTAGCTATTGATGTCATGGATTAAAAGCAAAATTTGTTCTCTTTTCCTTGCATAAATATATTATTAAATGCACTGTATATCAAGCAGGCACTTTTATACTTTGACACATGTTTCACATGATTTTCTCCATGTAAATGTTTATTCCTAACTCACCAAACAATTGTTATGCATTATGCATAAATATTCAACTTTCAATATTCAGATAATTTAGAATTTCTATATATAATTTAAATTTCCTACATATAAATTACTACCAATACAATTCATCTAAGCACTGCTAATTCTCAGGTTATTCAATATGGAAAGGAATCAACTGGGCAAGAATAACTTAAAATAACTGGTAAGGCCCAGCACATAGACATTGTGCAGGATTTACCACATCTGTTCTTTATGGATCTGAATAATCAACCATTGTGTGAAGACTGATTATTTTCCTAGTGGCCATGTGAAATCCCTTAGCCGGGCAGTTATCATCCACTTCCTTTTAGACTCTTCTGTGTTTGGCATAGTAGGATTCACTAGTCATTACTAAATGAATAGCTGCAAAGGTAATAAAAACAATAGCCAAACCATTCAATGTACTGAAGTCCATTCAAACATGTAGGGATGCTTGGCATTTCTTTTATTCTAAGGCTATTTCCTAAATGCCCCAATGACCACTAGCCATTTATTTCCCATCAGCATGTTGCTGGTGGCATCTACATTTAATGTCAAAATAACCACTTCATCTTCAAATACTGTGGCAGGTGTAGCTCCAAAGCGCATAGCCTTGGCAGATTGAGGATTTGATAGACTGAAGTTTATGGTTTTTCCTTCCTTAAATAAACTCACTCTTTGGTAGCAAGCACTTAGGGGATTTCCAAAATATTTGCAAACATTTCTGTCAGATAGCATCACAGTCACCATATTATTTAAACAAGCATGTATTCATCACACTTAAACCAGATGTCATCTGAGTAGATGAGAAATGAATCATTTGCTCCTGACAGCTTGTTTATTTCTGGCAACACTTTTCAGCAGGAATTGTGTGAGTGCACAACCCACTTTCCTCATATGTAGGCAGGAAGATGAAATGCCAAATACTACGGGTAAAAGCCTTTATGATGGGTATACCTGAAAACAGGTTCCCTCTCCCCTCAGACCAAGGGACATGTGGTGAGAAAAGTAATGGGGTATGAGAGAGTGAGATCTTCTTATGGCACAAGGATGACAACAATCCTACAGTTACAACCACTTTCTCCACTTCCAATCTGAAGAATCATCCCTCCTAACAAAAGAGTAAATCTCAGTAAGTGAAATGTGCCAGGCATTTTGTTAGTTTATCTCATTCAATCCTTACAGCATTAGATGGAGGTATCCTCTTTCATTTTATGGAGCAGGACTCCATGACATAGAGGGAAGCTGAGTGAATAACTTAGAGACTCTTGGGGATTCAGAAAGAGGCAAATCAGTGATTTTCACCAGGCCTTTTGACTCCAAAGCCTAGGAAGCATGGTTAGGGGTCTTAGGGTTTAGATCCACAATCTTTTTTAGATCCCCGTTCCTTACAAGTGGGTTTAGGAAATTGGGCAAGAAAATAACTAAGAGTTTTTCCAGTTTTAGATTCCTCACGGTTGCTAGAACTCTCCAGTGCCTATAAAACAACACATCATTTTTTTGAGCAACCTGCAAACATTGCAGTCCTGCATATTGTACATGTGCAGGAGGTTAGCTTCTTAATAAACAAAATACATCTGGGTGGCTTTTGTTTGTTTATAATCCTTAGGTAATTGCAAAACCTCTTTTTGTGGGAAGCCTTAAGAATAAAAGACATTTGTAACTTTCATTTTGGGGCAGATTAGGCCAAAGGATCACAGAAACATTATATACATATAAGTACCACAGACAATTAACACTAGGGTCACTTTACAGTTCTCAAGGCAAAAACCAGCTTAAAATAATGACTCTTGTAATAATGAGGATAAAGGTGCAGAGGGAGGTTGTGAACAAATGATTGGTGAGAACTGCCATTCTGCAGTATTAAGGCCTTTTCCATAAATCCCATAGCTCCAGGCCAGCTCCCAAGTCAGGGGGCATAATTCAATAGCCAGATGAACTGCTTTTTCAACTTTAAATATCTCTCCCCACTGCAGGCCTAAGAAGAGGTGGCATTTAAAGAAAAATATAAAATATTGCGGATGCCCTATGTGTTAAGATCACTTGCTTCTCTCCTTTGAGGGTAAGAATGGAAGGACCAGGGAAACTAATCCATGCAAAGTTGGCTGTTGACAGAAATATCTTCCAAAAACCCCAGCAGAGATAAGGAAGATGTATACCCTTCTCAGGGACCATTGCAGTCTGACTCAATTCTATCCCACTTATGGGTCACAGGTTTTACAGTTCTCTTCCTATTCTTATTTAATCAAGAATATACACTTCTCCTCACTTCTAGGAGTTATCACCTCATGGGAACAAACTACTGTAAAAAATATATTTATTTACAAATTTTTTTCTAAGAGTACAATGTTATGGGTTGCATATGAACTAGGGAAGACTAGGGAAGTAGTGTTTATGCTGCTATGGTACGATTACAGGAGAATTTGCTTTTACATTTTATATTCCCATTCATATGGCTAGAATGTTATTTTAAACACATGCTGAATTGAGCGGGAAAAATTAATTTGATGTGATATAAATTGATTTGGCGACAACAAGACTCCCAAATGTGGCTCACCACAAACAAAAAGTAAATCCATGTTCTGTGTGCTTTCAGGGATCACCAGTGGGAAAGATCTGAATGTCTGGCAGGCTTAAACGTGACAGCAGCCGTTTAGCATGTAGACGACTAGAGTAATTTGGCAGCAAACTCAGGACTCACGTGCACCAGACTGGTAGATCGGAAATAAATCACAGATGTCACACACATCTTCTCTTAGAAGGCAGAGAATTGATAAGGTGCCAAAGCCCATCACACCCATGCTGTCCTTGTTCCAATTGATAGAACCTCTCACCCTTGAAATTCTGACAAGTTCTATTAGGGAAAGAGACTCTACCTCATATCTCTTCCTGGCTCTTTATCCATCTTCCCAAATAGTGCCTATCTGAGGCCTGTCTCAAGCTCATTTAATTATGACATCTGAATCAATACTCCACACTAGGCCCTGCCTGATGCAGCTTGCTCGGCAGTTTCCAAAGTGTGTGTCAGCCTTTGAAGAAAAGTTCACCTTCTCATTTTGAAAAGGAAGTGTCCAACTTCCCAATGGGTTCCTTGATTTATTTTACATTTTTTGAAATGAGTTGTTACTTACAGGGCTTGCAAGATTTAACATATGTTGAAAAAAATACATTGCTTTTTTCTGAAGTCAGATTCATTTTCTGTCTCAAAAATGCTAAGCTCAAGATTACAGAACGGAGATGAATCCAACAGCAATTTAAATAAATTACAAGCTGACAATTTACCTCAGTGATGTTTTAAATGAAACATATTAATTGCAAAAATATCAGAATGTGATAGAAATCTTAAGAGATTACATTTTGAAACTCTGGTGGAGTTTTAGATATCTGCACACAAAGGAACATAGCATAACGGAAGCTTAGAAAACAAAAATTGCACAAAAATGGCATGATTTAGTCAATTCTGTTTTTTTGCTGTAACAAAATATCATAGATCAGGTATCTTAGAGACAACAGAAATTTATTTTTTATACTTGTGGAGGCTGGGAAATCTGAGATCAAGGTGGTAGCAGATTTACTTTGTGGGAAGGTTCACGTCCTGTTGCATGGACAGTCATCATTTTGCATTGCTCTTAAATGGTAGTAGGAGCAAGGAGGCTTCTCAAATCTTTTAAAGAAGAGCATTAATCCCATTTCTAAAGGCTCTACCTTCATGACTAGTCACCTCCCAAAGGCACTACCTCCTAATAACTTGCGGGTTAGGATTCCAACATATGAATTTCAACATATAAGTATCCATGATACTTATATGTTGATCCATTTACTTGCTCATGTTTACTGCATCAAATACTAATTGTACCACACCATGCTATGGTCTGACTGTACAATCTGTGTTAATAGAACAACTAAGGTTACACCCTAAGTACATGCACTAGCCTTGAATCAGAATATTCAAAGACTTGTCCCTAATCATCAAATCTGCAAGCATAATACAAACTGCCTACTCTCATTTTTTTGTCCATCAAATATTCATAGGGAGGAGAGATCCCAGAATGCTGCATGGCTAAGTTTGAAAATTCTATAATTACAAAGTTATCTTAATGATATGGGTTTAGGTCTTTAAAATGTTCATCTGGAAATTTTTGGTTATTTCTATAAAGTGTAGGCATCTATTTGGCTGAAAGCTTTAGGCCTATATTTTATATACAATGAGGTCCTACATATGTCTGACCTAGGCCCCTATAACCTCTATATGGTTATAGGGCTATATATGTTTACCCAAGATAGACATTGAAGAGTCTGAAAGTTGCAAGCTAGGGTGTCCATAAATTTTAAGCCTCTGTGTATCTAGAATATATAGACTTGTATGTGTCTATAAGGTATGAGCCAATGAATGTCTAGAAGATTTAGGCTTCTATGTATCTATGCACAAAATAGGCCTCATATGTCTTGATAATGTTTTGCATGGAGTGAAGAAATTAAATTATCTTGATAAGATTTCATTGACTAAAGATGGACTCTACAGTTACACTATGAGGAATAAAAAAGACAAAGACACACAGACTCACACACATACATGCAATTAATCTGTGTAAGTCTAGGGGAAAAATCTATAGAAAATATAGATAATCATAGATAATTCTTTTTGTCATGGGGCATTTAAAAAGGATTACATAAAATCTTTTTAACAAAGCTTTGAAAATTATCTAATTAAGGTTGATTGCTTGGTGACTGTTTTTAATGCCCCCACTAAAAAGAAGGAAAAAAAATACTCTCTATATCTTTCTTCTGATAGCCCCTAATGTTGCTGCCATGAGCTGGATTTAAATTCTTTAAGTTTGGCTTTGTCCTAAAGGAGAAATAGTTCTTATGATTTGTTGCCTTTGGGAATGATTTGTTATTTCTGAGAGATCAAATATCCTAATGAAGGAAATATAAAGCCTAATACAACTTGACAGATACCCAAAACAATAATACAAATACTTACGTTCACTATTGTCACTATCTTTTCAAACACCTTGATTAGACCACTATTATACCTTATGTACCAAAATATTGTTTCTTGTTCAAATTAGCAAGTTCATCTCAAAAAAGCAATCACAGCACACACAAATCTTTGCAAAAGATACAAAATATCTTCTAATGCTTTCCATGAAGTTCTGATTTTTTTTTAACAGCTTCTAGTGTCTAGAACAGTGTGTGTCAGTAGAAAAACATTTTTGAATGGCCACAGAATAAAATTTCACCTCATTTACCATAGATGCACATGATAATTTTATTCCTCCTAAAAATCTTTCAAAATACCTCTTACAAAGCCCTATACATTTTTCATCTTATAGTAGAGAGCTGAGAAGATGGGAGAACTCTATTTTCTGCTTTTAAACTAATTTTCTATCATTTGAAGATCATTCAACGTTCGAACTTACACATATGGAAAGAACTACAATTATCCTGCTCTGGCTTCTTAAACCCTTGGCTTGCTTAGACTGCTTTATACTGATTCCAAATATTTCATAGGAGCTTGAGAAGTCCTTTTAGATCTTCCTTCTCTAACTTGGTTGGCTAGGAATATTGTGTTTACTCAGAGCTCCATATAAATAGATGATTTTGGTCAGACGTCTCACTGGTGGAAGCCATTTAAGATAAAAAGCCCTGGGTTGAGACTGCTTTTTGATGCCAGAGACTATGAAGAAAAATGTAACCTCAGCTCTCTGATGTGTTCCTCATGGCTAGCCCATGGGGATTCAGAGGGGAATAGAACAGAAGAAAGAGATAACATAGTTCAGTGGAGAGACAATCATTTAAATTGTGGCTCAAATCTAGATTTTTTTCTGTTTTCCAGAAAAAACAAAAAATTTACTGATGAGGTTACTTGGACAGCTTAGATAAACTGAGACTATTCTAGGCCAACTGGGATGTACAGAGACATCTGTTACGGCTTGTATCTAGATATCCTCCCCAAAGCCTCATGTGCTTATAGGTGGGGCTTTTGGAGGTGCCTGGATCTAGGATGTGTGATACTGAGATTAAGAATAATGTGATAACTAAAATTGGTTCAGCATAGTTCTGGGTGTGGGTAATAGAAGCCCCATCCTGGGTGTGGGTGGCACCACCCAAAAGGCTTGTAGCCTGGATGGAATAAAAGGGAAAGGGGGGCTTGCTGCTACTGCTTCACTGCTCAGAGCCTTCTTGCCTACCCTGCCATGGACTGTTTCTCCTCTGCTATGTCCCTCTGCCATGCCCCTCTGCCTTGCAGCCAGCTGAATATGAACTGAAACCTCAACAAACTGTGAGCTTAAATAAACCTTTCCTCCTTTAATTTGTAAGTGTTGGGTATTTTGTCTCAGCAATGAAAAAAGTAACTACGACACCATCCTATTACTACCTGGGCAAACTTCTGCTCATCATTCAATGTCTCTGGGCCTCCGTTTCCTTATGTGCAAAAGGAGAATAACAATATTTGCCTGAACTATTTCAGAGGGTTGTGAGAAAACAATGTGGTAATGTTTATAGAAGCACTTTGTTAAACTAAAAAAATTCTAATTTAAGCTTTTATTATTATCCATAATATTAAATAGGTACTTAAATTCACATGGTTAGACAAGTCATAAAAAGCCCTATACAATCCAAAGGAGCAGAAGAAATGAGTTACGCTATCCCATAAGGCTCATTAGAATAAATTTATTATATATTATTATTTAATTAGTTGTATACTCATTGTATTGAAAAATCTGTCACTCTTCAATTTCTTTCATTTCTAGAGGATGGCCAAACAAAAAGCATTGTGGTGTTTTATGTGGTTATTTTCTAGATTGAATGTTCTATTTCAAATGGAACCCCATTAGAGGTTTGGGAAAACTAATGATCATCAGCACACATTCATCAGCACATATTAAAAAGATCTGGCTTTGTCACAGCTTACTTTGTGCCAATGGTGAACTTGGGATGCCAAAACAAAACATAATAAAAAACAGCCTTCAGTTTCATTGGTGGAAGTGTAGCCTTGAGAACAACTGGGCCATGGGTCCTCTGGGCTCAACTTGACTACACCTGGCATGGATCATCCAGGACAGTCTGGAGCTTTCTGAAAATGCTGCAGGCAGGGGTGATCTGAAAGCATGCCATGTCTGCCCAAGGGAATTAGACATGGCAATTAGACAAGGGAAACTCAATGAGGAGAGTTAGACCAGAAAAAGAAGGCATTACACCTGTCTTTCCAGACCTGAGATGCTGTCATGTGCAAGAGAAGATTTAGAGTTCCAGAAGAACAGATTGAACAGATTGAAATTTACAGGAACTCAGCTTCGCAACAATGTGTCAAATTCCTTTGTAACATTCAGACTTGTCCAAAAATGGAATAGGCTGCCTTCTGAGGGAGAGAGCTCATTATCAGTGTTCCAGCAGCAGTTGGCACCATCAGAGAAAGAGAGAAAGAGAGAGAGCTAGAGAGAGAGAGAGAGACTAGTTGTGTTCCACAGTATCTGAGGAGAGTCCACAGATACCTGTGGGACTAGTGTGGATGAGGACACTGAATGTCTCATGGCAGTGGCACTAGGGCTCCCTGCTCCAGCAATGAATAGACTCAGGCAGTTCTGCTTCTGTTGAGATTTGTATTTTTGTTGTTGTGTTTTTGTTTATTGTTCAATGTAAGGGCTTTGCAGAGTATTTATTTTGAAAAAATGGGAAGGGGAGAATTTTTTACTAACAGATCTATTTAAAAACCACTGATATCAAAACTTCAAGTCCAAGGTTCCATGATTTTGAGATTTTATAATGGAGGAAGATGTGCACTGTGCACATTGTCACCTTCATTTACTTTCCCTGCAGCACAGATCTGAGGCTCATTCCTGATATGTTTCCTCTGAGTTACAGACTGGAGAAAAAGGATGCAACCAGAACTGCTGGTCTTTAAATGTTCTGTTCTACATGTAAAAAATAAGAGTAAATCTGGGGGCATAAGATACCTACATAATTGGTTAAGAAAATTAGCCACTAATGACAAAACAAGTTTGGCTGAGAATAAAATCCAATTCAGTTAATCAATATGTGGTTATATTTGTCTTTTTCCTTCTTCTAATAACCCATTTTAAGGTAAGTCTAAAAATATGAAGACTAAATTAAACTAATATGAAATTTGCCTGTGAATCTTGAACTTTGTTGTGTGACTTTTTGAGATGTCATTAAAATTTTCTTGCAGGCTAGAATTTCATAAACACATGGAAATTGAAGAGCACAATTCTGAATAACCAATGGATCACAGAGGAAATTAAAGAAGAAATCAGACTGTTCCTTCAATTAAATGACAATGACAATATAACATATCAGAATCTATGGGACACAATGAAAGCAGTCTTACGAGGGAAATTCGTAACAGTGAATATGCATATTAGAAAAACAGAACGAGCCCAATTAAACAACCTGATGCTGAACCTCAAGCTTCTAGAAAAAGAAGAGCAGGACAAACCCAAAGCTCATACAAGGGACGAAATTATAAAGATCAGAGTAGAAATCAATGCAATGGAGACTAAGGGAATAATACAAAAAATCAAAGAAGCCAAGAGTTGGTTCTTCAAAAGAATAAATAAAATTGACAAACCCTTAGCCAACTTATCAGAGAAAGGAAAGCAAGGGCCCAAATCCAAGGAATTAGGAATGAAAAGGGTGAAATTACAGCAGACCCAGCAGAAATCCAGAGGATCATCAATAGCTACTTTGAAAACCTATAGGCCAATAAGGTGGAAAACAGAAGAAATGAATAGATTCCTAGATAACTATGAATTAGCAAAGCTGAATGAAGACCTAAAACTTTTAAACAATTGAATATCAATCAATGAAACTGAAAACATAGTCAAAAACTTCCCAACTAAGAAAATTCCAGATGCTAATGGCTTCACCGTTGAATTTTACAATATATTTGGAGAGGAACTACTGCCACTACTGTTTAAACTCCTCAGTGAATTTGAAAGGGAAGCAATACTTCCAAATTCATTCCTGGAAGCAGGCATCACCTTGATAACCAAAGCAAAGACCCAACTCAGAAAGAGAACTATAGGCCAATCTCACTAATGAACATGGATGCAAAAATCTTTAATATGATACTGGAAAAGAGAATGCAGAAGATCTTCAAGAAGATCATACACCCTGACAACATGGGATTTATCCCAGAGATGCAGGGATGGTTCAACATATGTGAGTCAATAAATGAAATACGCTATATCAATAGAGCCAAGGGCAAAAACCATATGATCATCTCAATAGATGCAGAAAAACATTTGACAAAATCCAACACACATTTACAATAAAAACTCTACAAAAATTGGAATAGATAGTCTCTACCTCAATCTGATAAAAGCTATCTATGAAAAACCAACAGTCAATATCATACAAAATGGTCAAAAATTGAAACCCTTCACACTAAAATCAGGAACAAGACAAGGATGTCCACTATCACCATTCCTGTTCAATACAGTTTGGGAAACATTAGCCATGGCAATTAGACAAGAGAAAGAAATAAAAGGAATACAATAGGAAATGAAGAAGTCAAATTGTTATTATTTGCAAATGACACGATACTCTATATAGAAGACCCCAAGAACTCCACCAAAAGTCTTCTAGACTTAATAACCAAATTCAGTGAAGTAGTTGGATACAAGGTCAACACACAAAAATCAATAGCTTTCCTCTATGTGAATAACAGACTCACTGTGACAGAAATAGAGCAAACAATTCTTTTCACAATAGCATCCAAGAAACTGAAATACCTAGGAATCAACCTAAGAAAAGAAATTAAAGACTTCTTCTCTGAAAACTACAGAACTCTGAAAAGAGAGATTGAAGATGATTATCAGAAAATGGAAAGACATCCCCTGCTCCTGGGTAGGAAGGATCAACATAGTGAAAATGGCCATACTTCCAAAACTACTATATAGATTCAATGCAATTCCAATTGAAATCTCAGCATCATACTTCATGAACCTTGAGAAAACAATCCAAAAATTCACTGGGAACAAGAAGAGAACCAGAATAGCAAAAGCAATTCTAGGTAACAGAGACATGGCAGGGGGTATCGCAACTCCCAACTTGAAACTATATTACCAAGCTACTGTGATAAAAACAGCATGGTACTGGCAAAGAAACAGACCTGAGGACCAGTGGAACAGATTAGAACATGCAGAAATAACTCCAGATACACTCAGCCACCTCATCTTTGATAAAGGAGCCAAACACTCTCACTGGAGGAAAGATAGCCTCTTTAATAAATGGTGCTGGAAAAATTGGGTTTCAACTTGCCAAAGATTAAAAGTAGACCTATATCTCTCACCATGCACTAAGCTAAAATCAAAATGGATTAAAGATCTAAATATTAAAACAGAAATGCTGAATTGGCTGGAACAGAGGTTAGGTAGAACTCTTGAAGACATTGGTGTAGGAAAAGACTTTATGACCAAAACCTCAGTTGCCTGTGAACTAGCACAAACAATCAAAAAGTGGGATCTCATCTTTCTAAAAAGCTCCTGCACAGCAAGAGAAACCACCAGCAGTGTGAAGAGACAACCCACAATGGGGGAAAAAAATATTTACCTGTTGTTTCTCAGACAAAGGTCTACTATCTAGAATCTATAAAGAACTAAAAAATATCAGACCTCCCAAATTTAAAGACCCAATCTGAAAATGGGCATCTGAAATGAATAGACATTTCTCAGACAAAGAAGTAGAAATAGCAAATAAATACATGAAAAAATGTTCAACATCACTGGTCATTCGGGAGATGCAAATTAAAACAAGGCTGAGATTCCACCTCACTCCAGAAAGAATGGCTGCTATCATGAAATCAACCAATAACAAATGCTGGCAGGGCTGTGGAGAAAGAGGAACCCTGCTCCACTGCTGGTGGGAGTGTAGACTGGTGCAACCCCTGTGGAAATCAGTATGGAGATACCTCAAAGAACTAGGACTGGAAGTCCCATTTGACTCAGCTATTCCCCTGCTGGGTATCTTCCCCAAAGAATTAAAAGAATCATACCACAGTGATATATGTGCACCCATGTTCATAGCAGCACAGTTTGTAATAGCTAAAACTTGGAAGCACCCCAATTACTCATCAACTGGAGACTGGATAAAGAAAATGTGTTTTTTTTATAAAATGGAGTACTACTCAGCCATAAAAAATGAGAAATTAGAGACATTTATAGCTAAATGAATGCACATAAAGGCGATACTCTTAAGTGAAATAAATAGGACACACATGTGTAAATACTGAATAGTTTCTCTAGTGTGAGGAACTGAAAGTGTAATTAAGGACTAAAAGGTATAATAGATAATGTGAAATAGGAAGAAAAGGGGCAAAGGGGAAGGGAAGTAGCAGGGGTGGGGGAAAGGAAAGAAGGGAATGGAATTAATATGAGAAAATGAAAAAATGGAAACAAAGTCTTTGTAAATAGGGAGGGATGAAGGGGTTGAAGGGAGGGCAGGGGAAGGGGGAAAAATAAGAACCAAGAGAGATTATGTAACAGTGCAAATTTCCAATGATAAATGTCATTATATTGTATACTTGAAATGTACCAATAAAATAAAAATTAAAAAAAAATTTTCTTGCAGACAAATTGCCATCCTTCTAATTTGATCCTTCTGTTCTAATATACAACCCTGGGCATATTTATTTACATATGATGGCCTTGTCATTGTGGTTTTAATGATTCTTAGCAAATGTTTTTAAACAGCCAGATTCTGAGACAATGGTCTCGAATTCAAAACAACAATGGAATATAAATTGATCGTCAAAGCTATTGAATATCTTTAGAAAAACATGGGGAGTAATTTGGATATAAAATTTGTCTCAGCCCACTAGCATGCCTATGTTTTTATTTTAAAGAAAATAACAGGTATTGGCAAGATACGGAGAAACTGAAAGCTTTTTGGATTGCTGGTGGGTATTTAAAATGATGTAGCTGCCATAGAAAATAGTTTGGCAGTTTCTCAAAAAGTTAAACAAAACTACTATACCATCCAGATATTCCACTCATAGCTATATATGCCAAAGAACTAAAAACAGGGGCTCAAATAAACCATCTTCCTAGCCAGTTTATAGCAGCATTACTCACAATAGCCAAAGTGTGGAAACAATGCAACTGTCCATCGGTGAATGAACTAGTCAACAAATTCGGGTATATCCAAACAATGGAATATTATTTCTCTATGAGCAGAATGAAGTAATAATACATGCTATTACTTGGAATAAGTTCAGAAACATTATGCTAAACGAAAAAAGTCAAAGACAAACAATCATATGTTACTTGACTCTATTATATGAAATATCCAGAATAGGTAATTCCATAGAGACAAGAACCAGCTTAGTGGTTGCCAGAGGCTTAGGGTGGAGGAAATTTATAGTAACTTTTTAATGAGTATGGGTTTCCTTTTTGGGTAATGAAAATGTTTTGAAACTAGGAAGAGGTGGTGGTTGTATGATATTATGAATGTATTAAATGCCACTAACTTGTTCATTTTATAATGATTAACTTTGTTTTGTGAATTTTATCCCAATTAAAAAATATATGCAGAAGAAATTAATTTTATGAATCATCTTTTAGGATAAAACAGTAAATGTTTTTAACTATCAAGAGCACACTAAAACATAGAGTTATGTTTTTGTGTGACCTTAGCCTCTCTGCTCAATGATGGCTTCTGCTGACTGGCTTTTCAGTGACATTGTTCACAAAGACTGCTCTGACCCATTGACAAGCAACTATCAACAGTTAGATCATTCATCAATCACACAATGATTCTGTGACCACCCCTTAGAGTTGCCACCCACCTTCAAGGAGCTTTGAGTTTAGTTGGGTAGACCAAGCTTGATTGTACAAGTTGACACATATTCCTGCAGCACAGGTCTGAAGTTTCTCCTCTTACTTTCTGCAAAAGAGACCAGTGAGAGATAGGCACGGATGGAAGGCTTCATGGGATTGGAAGAACTAGAGTCCATTCTCTAGAAACAGGAAGGGCTGTTTCAGAAATGTATATATTCTTCTCTCAATGCATTTGCTACAGCTGTGAACATGTCTGTCTGCCCTTATAGATTTTGAGACTCTTGAGGCCAAGAAATATGCCTTGTATATCAAGTGTCCCAGAAAAAGAATTTGTCTGAGCTCTTAGAGAAAAATCTATCTTGCAACCTGTCTTGCCATATAGAAATTAAGGGCCAATCGCAACCAAAAATGTATCAAAATTTAGGTCAAAGCAATGTGTTTGAGTGGACCATTGAGTTATCTCATTGACTCCAGAATGGCTGTTCCTGAAGAGGTACCACTCTGAGGCTGGAGCCCACAAGCAGGGTAAAGAGAACAGAATCAGGTTCACCATAAAACCCCAAGCCAGCTTGACCTTTAATTCAAGATATGCACACTTTCCAATGCTCTGTTGCTAATTTATATTCTTGATTTTGTATCTTTTTCTTCAGGAAGATCTCCCAAGGTGTATAAAATGTAGGACCCCCCAAAATCTAGATCCATCCCTGTATTAAAATGACCTAATTGGTTTGGTCTAGAAAAAGTCAAGTTTTTTTGGAAGAAATAGAGCCTGTACTGCTTGAGAAGCACTGCAGAGTCACATTGCCTGGGTTGAAAAATCTAATCTGTGTGATCTTGAGAATGTTACCCAATTTCTTGAGTTCTAAGGAACAGTAGCCCCCATTTCACGAAACTGTGTTTTTCTTTCAATCTGTTGCATTTTTTAAGGAGAAACTATGTGCCTGATCCAGGAGAGTAACCCAACAAGTGACACCTCCAGCATAGCAGGAGAAACTACTGGTTGGTGTCTTAGTCTGTTTTCTGTTGTTATAACAGAATATCTGAGACTGGGTAATTTATAAAGGAAAGAAGTTTATTTTGGCTCATGGTTCTAAAGGCTGAAAGTACAAAGGTATAAGCAGTATTGTCTGTCAGATGTGTTATAACATGGCAGAAAGTAAAAGGGCAAGCAAATGCATCAGAAGAGAGGGTGAGAGATAGCCAAAGAAACTAAACTCACTTTCATAACCTAATAACTAATCCAGTCTCATGAGCATTAACCCAGGCCCTAGAGAAAGGCACTAATCTTTCATAATGTCCTAATCACCTCTTAAAGTCTCCACCTTCCACTACAATGGCAATCAAGTTTCAACATGAGTTTTGGAGGGAACAAAACTGCATTCAAAATCATACCAGTTGGAAAGTATACTTTTTATTTACATTTTAAGATGATGATGTGAGATGTAGAAAGCATTTGAGTTGTTTAGACTTGTATTTTATTAAGGAGTAGAGAAAGAGGACCATAAATCTGAATACATTGTAGACATAGGAGCAAATAAAAAGCATTGCACAGTTTGACTTCTCGATATGAAACCCCTATTGGAGATGTAAAAGCCTCCCATATTTCTCATGGTCTTCATATTGGGACCCTGTCTCATGTGAAATTCCAGAAGGGGGTCCTGATACATGAGGCAGTAGTTATTCAGAAACTAATGTATAGGATCATATGCTTTTCCTCCTAAGTTTTTCATTATGGCCATGAGTGTCATTGGCCGTCAGTCATTTTTCATGGAGGGGGGCCCAGTGCCTATGGAATTCACTCCCTCTGGTGGTTCAGGGGAGCCAAAGTTTGGCAAACTGTAAGGCCTGGGCATGATGTATTTGTTTCCATAACCTTTTAATTAAGCTTTTACCTGGAGTGTCTAATTGAATGTTTATATGTCAGAGAGGTAACTTCTCATCTGCTATGGTAATAGCCTCACTGCTGTGCAGTAGAAACACAGGGTTTTGAGTATGCCAATATCACCATCCTTAAATGTATATATTTTCAAACTGTAAGAGGAGGAAGCCAAGTTCAGTGGAAAGAAGAATCGTGTAGATCTTCAGAATTTAGAGGTGGGTCACATTTGTGAATTGGGCACAGAATTCCGACCTGCCTGAGTGAATGAAAATGATTTTCTCAGTTATGTTCAAAAGCTTGGTTGGCTATCAATTTTTCCCATATTCTTTAAAAATATTTAAGATTTAATCCAGAACAAAGACTATCAATAGAAATATCAGATAATTCAGGCTACAAATTATGCTTGTAGCATTGAATTTTTCATATTGACAGCCTATATTATACAAAATAACTTGATAACATAATCGGTATTTCATTCCACTCAACATGAATGCAATCCAAGCTTCTCTCTTCTGCTCTTCTCTTTTTACTGATGTTAAAAATAATTTTTTTTCACTTTACTTCAAACTTGACAAACCATTGATCTAAAAAAAGGGAAAGTGAATCTTCCTTCTTTTCATATCCAGGATAACCTTGGCAGCACATAAGCCTCCATCAAAGGCAACCAAGGCTGAAAATAACAATCATTTTCCATTCATAAGAGCTGCCCTTGACAGTCCAAGAAATAACAAATTACAAGTGAATAGTGCCCAAGAGGACTTGAAGCACTTTAATCACTCTGAATTTGTTTTGATGTTGTTTCTTTAGAGTAAAATTATTAACCCCTTTGAGTGAATAGTTGGTAGTTACAACCAAGTTTGTGGTTTCTGGTTTTCTACCTAAGCAGAGTTGGAGGCAGAAAAATCCACTGTCTATTAAGTTTTTGAAAAATTAAGATAGCTAAGATATTTGAGTGCTTCCTATTCAGTAATAATTCTGTTTCTTTTATATTTGCACTATTAAGGGGTACTAATGAAATGTATTGCCAGTTCTTAAAAAGCTTACTTCATGGGGAGCCCGGCACTTTTATTTTTTGATTCATTTGCTCTTTTTTACTATATCAAATAAATTCTGTTAGTGTTGTATAGCAATAGGAAGAGACTGTTGATATAGCAGCTGTTTCTGTGGACCTGGTAGTAGAAGAATGCATCTAACCCTACAGCAAAGTTTGACCTATGAGCATGTAAGGCAAGGAATAGATGTGAAGAAGAAAGTGCTGTCATTATGCCAGGATATATCTCCATGCCTGGGTGAGACATTGAAAGCTTTGCAGCTGAAGCTGTCCTTATTGTAAGAGGCCCTTCCCAGATATAAAATTCGAGGCCTGCCTTCCCAGTGACTCACTGTTCATACCACTAGAACAGCTGCAGTCACCTCCAGGCAGGTGCCATGTAAGGATGCTATAAGATAAGGATGGATGCTATATGATAAGGATGGATCAAGGATTAGGCAGATGAGCCATTCACACAATGCACAATCAGAGAGCACTGGATTGTAAAGACTCTTGAACTATATAACTAGATTTTTATTGTTTTGATATAATAAGAGAGTCTCTAAATGGAATTATACTTAAGACTGAGAAGAGGCAGACAGTAGTAATGTAGGTATAATTCCATCAAGAAATGTAGCAAGAGCCATAATGCAAAAGTGAAACGGTGAGGTGATTTGATTTCTACACATATCTACTATTTCCAGAAACTGAGAATTTCTACAATCATTTGGAAAACAATTCCTATAGTTTTTTTTCTATGAACATATTTCTTTATCCTAAACAGCTGTTTGACCTCAATTTTATTTCTTCACGTATACTTCACAGAAATGGAAAATAAGCTACCTAGTCTATTCCAGAACTGTTTGCTTTGAAGTCCTATGATTTAAACGACAGATTTGAAAATTTATGCAACTTTGTGACATCACTGCATTCTGACAGAAGGTGAGAGTTTTACCTGCTCAAACACTAGATCTGCTTCTTCCCGAGCCATTGAGAAAGAATTTGATAGCTTCACAATTCAGACTATGTCATTCCTACTTTTCAACATACACTATTGTTTTGTATGTAAATATTGCGATCACACTGTTGTATTACAACATGTTCAAAGAGCTATCTGGAAAATATAAAATCTTGGAAGGCCTCTATTTTCTCCTAGATTTTTCCAAAATAGCAAACTAAGACTTTAGATCTGGGAATTTGGGGCTGAGGCATAATTTGAAGGGGGATCCATATTGCAAACTATGTTCTGATGCCATTTTTTTCAAAGAAAATATAAAAAAATGTGTTTAATCATTATTTATCAAATCACAGCATGGTACTCATTGCTGTTTCAGATCTGAATAGTAGTTACCACAGTAAATTAAAATTTAACTAAATGGTGGTGCTCAATACAACTACTGGTTATTGAGTCAAATTATGTAAAACCTCTGTATTTACACATCAAAAACAGTTGAATACTGACATTTGCATCCAACTCAACAAATTAATTGGATTTAGATGAACTTTTTCATATTTAATATAGGTTTCTTAATTTTATAAGTCATAACTATAGTCACTCTCATATAATTCCTTATTAAATAGTTCATTTATCCAGTATGTTATAGACTTTTTTCTTCAAGGAGATGGTTTAGCACTAAATTCTTTAATAAGGAAGTTTATGTGGATGCTAGATAGTTTTTGCATGACTATAGATTAGTCGTTATACTTTTTTGTTGTAAGGCTAGAAGGAAGCTCACAAATTTTAATACCACTTGGGTTGATTTCAAAATTTCTATCAATACTAAGGCAGCCATCCATAAGAGCAAAGTTCCAGTTACAGAGAGTTTTATTGTTTGATGAAAAAAGTCCTCAAACATAGCATATTAATTCTTGGATTTTTGTTATTTAACTTAGGTAAATATATAAATAACAGTTATTGAACACATGTTACACACAGGTTCAAGAGTTTGTGACCTTAGTAATATTCATCACGTGAGGCACTATTCAGAGTACACTGAATGCTAGGCTTAAGCGATGAAATACTCCTTGGGCAAAACATAAACAGACCACTGTGGTGGAATTCAGTTGGATTAAACCTGCAATTCTTTGGTTCAGCATGTGGGCGGGAGGCAATGCTTGAAAGTACAATCACACTGCCCCCTTGGAGTTGCCTTGTAGTGAAAAGAAGGAAAGAAAAAATTGGCATTCTCTTCTTAATTCCATGAAGACATAAAATATGCTTCAAGAGCCACAAACAGCAGAAAATTCTGTGGGTTAATCTCGGTGGAAAGGACTATGTTTGTCTTTCTTGGAAACTCACGAAGATACTGGTGTGGTGTTTAAGGATTGTCAAATCTCCTTCCAATCTGGAACATGCCAAATGGCTCAGACTCCTCTAGAAGCTCATGGGTCATGGGAAAAGAAAGGCTGTACTGCAGAGTCCATGGAAAGGACTTGGGAATTTTCCCATTCCCAAGAAACCCAGCAGTGATTTTCATCGAGTGGCAGATAGAAACAGATGGGAGAGAGGGGAAGGCCAAGGTGTAAGTCTCCTAGCATTCAAGTGGGTTTCAACTTTTCTCTAACACATAATGAAAGACTATTTCTTCTTCATTTCTGAAAAAATGCAAGGCTTATTAAAATTATATTAAAATCAAGCAAGCAAAAATTCAAAGACAAGGGACAAACATGTGGTTCTTTCTATTTTATTTGAAATGTGTCTACATGAATTTTTCACTGAAATTTTCTTTCCTTTTCTGTGATACAGAAAAGCACGTATTTTTCTTTTTTAATTAAAATATGCATGCCCTCAGAATATTATCTGTAAAGGGCTCGTTGGTGGCACTCAACAATTTATTAAATGAGAGATTATGATGATATTTTAAACTTGGTTGCTAAGATTCTCTGTAGTATATATATGAAATGCAGTTGAATCCTAATAAGGGGGTGGGTCAGGGTGAATAAAGACTAACACTGTGTCTACATACAATGTAACTGGACAGGGGCCAAAAATTGCATTAGGGGAGTTCATGTATTTGATTATAAAATTAAATAAGTTTAACTGTGAAAGTGAAAGAGTTTTGCCAATAGTCTATCAATTTTGGAGAAGTATCTTTGTCGAGAAACTTCTCACTTAAGTAGAAGCATCCAGAATAAAGACCTTAGAGATAACTGTATGAATTTTAGTATATCTGCTGCCTAAGTGAGTACAAGAGATAACTCTATCAATGTTCTATGACAAAAATATTATATGTAACTTTTTAATATCTCCTTAGAGTGATATAATAAGGACAATATATTTGCTTTTCAAGAAAACATCAAATAAGGTAAATGATTCAATACATAAGAAAAAATTTCCATTAATATTTTTCATAAAAAGGTTACATATGAAATAATTTTTCACCTAGATTTATTCTTTGATGTTAATAGATTTAGCTTCTCAAATTAATTTTATATTTTGCAAACAATAAAACATTGGCTTTGTTACAATCTATGCAATTATTTTTTAATATTTCCTTGTATCCTGCAATTTAAAATCTGCAAATAAATATGTTTTTTCCAAGGAAACAATCACTATGGTGATTTAGAAACTTTAATTTTTATCTTAAATAAAAGTATTATGTTTTAGAATTTACCAAGATAACAAAATAAAATATACAATTGCTTTGAAAGATTATCAGTGAGTAATAAAATATTTAGAGATTATTCAAGTGTTTTTATTTTTTGAAAGTAGATTTTAAAATCCATTACAGTTGGAGTATGAATAGAGCAAATTAATGCAGGTAAATACTTCAGCTAAGTGCTCTTGGATGAATTGCAATCAAAATTAAGACCTATAATTTAACAAGATAAAGTCACCTCTAACTTACTCTTTGTTCATTTCAAACAAGGAGAATTAAATGTCATTACTAAAATAAGTCATTATGAAATTACAGCAATCTCTGCAGTATTTTTTGGTACCTATCAGTTTATTTGGTATTGCACAAAGGTATAGAATTTACCACTAAGAGTTCTATTAAATAATTCTAGAATTGCATAAAATCTTTTCCATAAATAGAAAAACTCTTACATAACTCATAAAATGGTGACTATATTAGAAATAAAGATAGTATCAAATATCTCATCACTAAATTGCTGTTTTTAATCTGATACCCTAAAATAGATTTTGATCATCTTCTGACTTCTCTTTCCGAGTTTAAGTGCAAGAGTATAGACTATTTCACTTATTAAGCATAATTCAATACAATCTAACTCAAAACAGTAAGGTGTTAAGACAATGACTATTTACTGAATAAGAGTGCTTTAGTGAAATAAAAGGATAAAAGATTTGACTACATGCACATTTTCAATTCTAAGTTCATGCTTATATAAAGTCATGCTATGGTCCACTGGGAGGTGTCTCTATGGTACCTTAATCTTGTTAGCAAGTTTTGTTGTTTAGCTGTTTCAACTATGACATTTCCAAAATGGTTTATCTATAAAATATACTTAGAGTTTCTTTTAGCTTTTCCTATAATAAAAATTAGGATAGTTTTAAATTTTTCTAGCAAAGGATAATAATTTATTACATTATCAAGGCTGAAGTTCATTGTCACAATAGTCCATTCTTTGATATGGCAACTAGCAAAATTAGGTGTTCAAACACATATTCATAGCATGGACAAATAAACCATGAAATATGTTATGATGTTTTCACCCATTTTAAGGGAATTTTATATATCATATGTACATACATTTATATTTCAGATAATAACGAGTGGTTTATCTACAACTTGTTATTATGTTAGCTAACTGAAGAAATATTTTGATGTTGGGCATAATTAGAATTCTACATGTGACATATTTAGGCTGATTTTAACATACTTATGAATAAGCAGACTTAAAGATCACCATAGACATTTACCAAATCAAATTCAAATGAATAGGTTCAGATATCTTTAAAATGTAGTTTGATGCAATAGGAAGAGAGTTGGGTTAAGAGCCAAAAGACAGGGCTGCTGCAAACAGTGCCAGGCTGCAGGTTTTCTAAGGCCCTGGGCAACCCTTACGATTCGCAATCACTTTAATTTCTCCACACAAACTTGTGTCTTCAAATTTCATATCCATTTATTTTTCCTGACAGAACTTCTGATAGGCAAATGGCTGGAATGGCCAAAGGTAAAGAAAGAGAAAAAGAAAGAAAACCCCAAACTAGAGTCATTGTAGCTAAATATACAAAAATTTATAGCTGAGATTTATGCTGGACTGCTATGCCTCACAAAGATCAAGGCTTGTGGTCTTCTGCTTCAGCCTCTTAAGTAAGGGGATTACAGGCATCTGTTGTGGTTCCCTTTATATATTCTGTGTATATCAGTTGCTCACTTGTGAGCCTAAAGTATTGACCTGCCTAGTATAGAGAGATTATTAGGGCTGTCTTAGTAGAAAGGAAAGAAGGGCTCAGGAAGGAAAGAAAGGAGAAAAGAAACTGTCAATATTTAGTGTTTGATGACCAAACAGAATCTTTGACTTGAGTCAATCAACAGTCATAAAGTTCAGGATTGATAAGAAAAGAATATTTAAAAATTCTGTCTGTTGTTATTTAGCATATTGAGAACCATGTCTAATTACTAGATCTTAGGATTCATTATATATCAGGAGTGGAATGAAATCAAGATACTATGTAAAGAAAATAGAACACCATTCCAGAAAGACAGTATCAAGAGAAAGATGCAGAGGTAAGGGAAGTAGAGAAGGGTATCTTGACCTCCCCTCTCTGTTTCATAATCATAATAGTCAGGAGTGTTAGACTGGCTGACAGTAAAGCTGAGGACATTCTTCATCAAGTTTGTGTATGTGGGGAGCGACTGTTTCAAAGTGTGCCTGGAACAACCTGATACTTACAAATGTTGCAGGTAGTGAGCCAACCTAAAGTTTCTAACAGGTCTGAGCTAACTGAGCTGCTTTGAGAGAGATTCCCAAAGCGCCACTGCAGCCCATTAGGAAGGAGGAGAAGGCAGCTACATGTGCTAGCTGTGAACTTTCCAGCATACACTGACCCTGCAGCCTGCCTTCAGGATGATCATACCAGCTGTAGGCCAAATGTGAGTTAGCTAGACCTCGGGAGGACATGCCTAGGCAGGGGATGCAAAACCACAGTTCACAGCAGCAGTCTGAAGGCAACACACAAACCTGGCTACAGCTAAAGGGACTCAGCCAGTGTCCCCATGTGAATAGCACAGTACCAAGAGGTAGTGTCCTAAGGGCCCTCCTTGTAACCAGCCACGCTAGAGCAGAGGCTCCTCAGCCAAACCTGCAGGGAGATGCACTTTGCCTATGTTTTTTGCAAAGGAAAAAAAACCTGTTTAAATTAGAATAGATTGAGATAATTTAATCAACATGTGATAGAATGATAGTTCAAAAGAGATTCAATGAATCCTAAAAAATTAATCTGGTTTTTTCACACAATGAATCATGTGCAAATTTCATCTCCCTCATTCTCCTAAGACACATGTTTTCTACACCATGCTTCATATTTCATCTTGCATTGCTTCCTATTTTTTTATTTGTAGGCCACATTTTTTGGATTTCACCTACTCTACAATACTGTATCTTCATGAGGACAAGGATACATTATATTTCTCATCAGCACAGTACTAACACATGTCACTAGACCAAAGAAATCAATTAGAATGTCTTTCATAATTCCCACCAATCCTTCAATATTTGATTATATTTGGATTATGATATAGAACAAAATGAACCTAGTATAATTAAAAATTTAATATTGAAGAAGTATAGTATCTTTTAACTAATAGTACCACATAAGAATTTTCTAACAATACATCACTCATAATCATGTAATTACTTTAACTAGCAGTGGAAATTCAATACAACCATTATATATTAAACATTAGCTAGACTGGATTCTTTTAGAAATAAAAATAAAAATATTATAGAGAATTTCACTGGCAGAAACACTAGTATATCTGACTGCAAAGTAGGAGATGTTTATAATAGAAGTAGTGTAATATAAATCACGAAACAAGTTAAAAATAGACTTTATCTCACATACAGTATTTTCAAGTTCTCTTTATACTAAAAATAAAACCAGCCACCTCTCAGATTTGACCTTTCTGCTTGGCTTACCTGAATAAAATGAAAAGAATTCAAAACTAACAAAGGAAGATCTCATACCTAAATGGGGTTACAGATTGGAACCAAGGTGTCTTTGTATTACTGTTGCCTGAGTTAAGGGATAGAGTTAAACGTATTCCATTTGTTTGCTCCTGTTTTTTTCCTGTCATAGGAGTGGTATAAAGAAGTAGCCCCTGGCCTTTTCAAATCTGTACCACCATATTTCATTTATGGCATCCAATAAGGTCAAAGGCAAAGAATAAAAATCTCCCAGCACAGGCTAACTTTGTCAATTTAAAATGTAGCTCACCATCCAGACCGTTGTTAACCAAGGTGTTCAAATAATGTCTTGGTTCACATGTCTGTGGGTCTCTGATAGGCTTCAAAGTCTGGGGGAAAGCCTATGCAAGCTTCAAATCTAACCTTCTTCACCTTTCTATCCTTTTGTCTTCTGTTTTCTGATCTTTTTAATCCAGAATCTTAAATAGAAAAATTCTGTCGCAAGACTGAAAACAGCATGGGGTCAAAATCCCATTACAGGTTATTTAAAGCAACATCTGTAGTCTTTTGAATGTGTGAAGAGCATCTCAGATGACCTCTGGAAACTCTTCTTCAAAGATGTTCTATTAAACACACATAAACACAAGTAAAACATATTTTAAGGTCAGATAATCAAAAGCAAAAGAAAATCCCTCTAAAATCTAGATAGATCTAAATATTTAAAGTCTCTTCAAAGAAAAAAAACTACATATATCTCAGATAATCAATATAAAAGCAAGATTTTTTTGGATGAAGACTATAAAAGGGTAGATATATAGATACATACAGAATATAATTGAATCCAATTCAATGCCTTTCAGGAACAACAACTTCTCCAGAGCCAATGATCTGAACAATAACATGAGGTAACCAGGCATTTTCAACAGGGAGGACTAAGCTGCCTTCATTCTACGCAAAAGACAATGTTGTCGAGCATTTTCTGTCAGCTCAAAAAAGTGAAACTGTCAACTACCATAGAAAAAAAATAAATAGAAGAAAATTTTATGTGTAAACCAAAAAACTCAGGGTTTTCTTCCTGCCATTTGTTTCCCTTTGGATTACCCCTTGGTCATTCGCTTAAATAATAAACTTTGGCATTAACAATATACCTAGAAAAATAGTAACTCTGGCTACAATACAAAAAATAATGTACCCGTGTCACTATAACTAGAAAGGCAGAAATGCTTATTTTGGTAACTTAATAAAAATGTTATTGTGATTTAGGACTTAACCATCACAGAGTGCCCAGTACCCCTGAGCATCTATGACTGTATAGATGAAACCACTGAATTTGGGATGAGGAAACCAGAAGATTAAAATGGGTTCTTGGTGATGGCACAGATAATATGCTGGAGTAAGACAACACATGTGAGTAGCAAAATCTTAAGAAAAATGCCTCTATTTGGAGATATATGGTTTTTATGAGAATCTGAATGGGAAACATCTACAAACTTCCAATAAAAGCAGAAAGATGTTTTTTAAAAATGAAAAAAGAAATAAAAGAAAATCCACACAAGAATTTATGAAAGCAAGTTTCCATCAACACTTAATCAGCCTCTGGGCCCCTTTCCAGAGTTAGGAATAAAGTCTGTTATAATTTCAAAGCAAGATCTCAGAAAAACAGCAAGAAGAATAGCAAGATTTAACACACACCAGGATTCTCAATATAAGCCATTTCCAAAGTTGTCTGGTGCTTTCCAGTTTGCAGTTTGGTTCTCACAGGCAATTCTCATGCAGCCTTGCAGGAGCACCACATCCTACATCCTACAACAAAACGAGCACTTACCAGACAGACTGACATCCCTGAAGCAACAAAAACGCCACTTACCTAGGAAAAAGAAGAAAATGATACCAAGATTAAGATGCTGTCATTTAAAGGCAAATGTAGGAGTTCTTAGATTATTCTAGCCCCTGTACTGGCATCATTTTCTCAATGAATAGCATTATGTTTTTAGAAGAAAACCAAGTTTTAATTTATACATGCATGAAGGAAGTTTTGTAAGGAGTGAAAAAGTTTTATTTTTACAAAAGCCCATGTGAGTTTATTTCACTCTCAATCACTGTGACACATAACCATAGGCAGACAAAACGGGAGGGGGATGTTAACAGGAATGTGAGAGGAATTAAAACACAACTTGGTTGTTTCTAGACAGAGTAAAAGATGAACAGACAATCTAGTAGCAAGTGTATTTTGCAATGAATCTTCATCAAGTTATCAATGAGTACACTTCCCTAAGCCAGAGTTTGAACTAAAATATTTTCAATTGTCAAGTTATTTAAAGCATAAACATTTATAATTTGTATGAACCTTCTAATTTCAGTTGCTCATTAGTTACAGAATAAAAAACTTTGGCTCTATTACTTCAGCTACTTACCATGAAACAGAAGGAAAGAAAAAACACAGAAACTATGCACTAGAAATTAATTGGTGAATTTGTTTGCAGCTATAGTCTCTAGTACATAAAAATACAATTTTTGAAAATACCAGTCTTTCCTCCAAAGACTCAAGTCTACAAAGATCAAAAATGAATTTATAAAGAAAAAATGGAATATGAAGCATAGTTTAGGGAACAAAAATGAGAAAATAATTTGGACATAAAAGCTACCTTTGCAGGTCCATGAAAATATTCTCAGCTATCTCACTCATTTATTTATGCAAGACATATTCATTGAATATCTGCTGTGTATAAAATACTATCATATTGCATGGAAATAACACTAACATCTCCAAGGAGCTCACAGTCCAAGAAAACAGGTACATCAACACACATGCCAATGGAGAAGGGAACAGTGTTCACAAAATAGGAACAAATAAAATGCTGTAGAGAGTGTGCTGATTTTAATTAGAGTGGCCAAAGGTTTTATAGAGAAAAGTTAGAGCATATTCAAGGGTGGAGGAAAATTTTGGAGAGCAAGAGCTGTGTAGTTATTCCCAGGTCATGTGTGACATGAGCATAGGCAAAGTAAGATCCACTAAAGAATGTATAGACAGCATCTTCTAATCTATTCCACTGATCCTTGGGTCTGTTTCTTTGCCAGTACCATGCTGTTTTTATCACAGTAGCTTTGTAGTATAGTTTCAAGTGGGGGATTGTGATACCCCCAGCCATGTCTCTGTTGCCTAGAATTGCTTTTGCTATTCTAGGTCTCTTCTGGTTCCAAATGAATTTTTGGAATGCTTTTTCTAGTTCTGTGAAGTATATTATTGGAATTTCAATCAGCATTACATTGAATCTATATAGTAGTTTTGGAAATTTGGCCATTTTCACTATATTGGTTCTTCCTACCCAGAAAGAAGGGATGTCTTTCCATTTTCTTATATCCTCCTTGATCTCTTTTTTCAGAGTGCTGCAATTTTTAGTGTAGAGGTCTTTTGCTTCCTTTGTTAGATTGATTTGTAGATATTTCATTTTTTTTGGATGCAGAAACAACTTCAGCCATACTCAGCCACCTCATCTTTGACAAAGGAGCCAACCACCCTCATTGAAGGAAAGATAACCTATTTAATAAATGGTGTTGGAAAAACTGGATTTCAATCTGCCATAGATTAAAGCTAGACCCATACCTATCACCATGTACTAAACTAAGATCAAAGTGGATTAAAGATCTAAATATTAAGACAGAAACACTAAACTTGCTGGAAGATAAGTTAGGTAGAACTCTTGAAGACGCTGGCATAGGAAAAGACTTTATGAACAAAACCTCAGTAGCACGGGAACTAGCACAGAGAATCAACAACTGGGATCTCATCTTATTAAAAAGCTTCTGCACTGTAAGAGAAACCACCAACAGAGCTAAGGGACAACCTACAATGTGGGAAAAACTTTCACCTGTTGTTTCTCAGACAAAGGTCTACTATCTAGAATAGATAAAGAACTGAAAAAAATCAGACCCCCCCAAATTCAAAGAGCCAATTCAAAAATGGGCATCTGAAATGAACAGACAATTCTCAGACAAAGAAGTAAAAGCAGCAAATAAACATATGAAAAAATGTTCAACATCACTGGTCATTCGAGAGATGCAGATGAAAACAACACTGACATTCTACTTCACCCCAGAAAGAATGGCAGCTATCAAGAAATCAACCAATAACAAATGCTGGTGGGGGTGTGGGGGAAAGGAACCCTTCTTCATTGTTGCTGGGAGTGCAGACTGGTGCAACCACTATGGAAACCAGTATGGAGATACCTCAAAGAACTAGGATTAGAGGTCCCATTTGCCCCAGCTATTCCCCTGCTGGGTATCTTCCCAAAAGAATTAAAAGATTCATACTACGGTGATATTTGTGCACCCATGTTTATAGCGGCACAGCTTGTAATAGCTAAAGCTTGGAAACAGCCCAAGTGCCCATCAACTGGAAACTGGATAAAGAAGATGCGTTTTTTTTATAAAATGGAGTACTACTCAGCCATAAAGAATGAGAAACTAGAGTCATTTATAGCTAAATGGATGCATATTGAGGCCATACTCTTAAGTGAAATAAATAAGACACACATGTGTAAATACCAAATAGTTTCTCTGGTGTGAGAAACTGAGAGTGTAAATAAGGACTAAAAGGATTAATAACTAATAATTGATACTTTGAAATAGGAAAAGGTCCAAAGGGGTAGGGGTGGTGGGAGGGGAAGGGGAAAGGAAAGAAGGGAAAGGAAAAATTGTGAAAAAAGAAAAAAAATGGAAACAAAGTCTATGTAAATAGGGAAGGGTGGAGGGGTGAAAGGCACACAGGTAATGGGGAAAAAAGAAGAACCAAGATACATCATGTACAGGTACAAGCACCCAAAATAAATGTAAATGTATTGTATACCTAAAATGTTCCAATAAAAGAATTTAAGAAAAATAATAAAATAAAATGGAGTACTACTCAGCCATAAAGAATGAGAAACTAGAGTCATTTATAGCTAAATGGATGCATATTGTGGCCATACTCTTAAGTGAAATAAATAGGACACACATGTATAAATACCGAATAGTTTCTCTAGTGTGAGAAACTGAAAGTGTAAATAAGGATTAAAAGGATTAATAATGAATAATTGATATTTTGAAATAGGAAAAGATCCAAAGGGGTAGGGGTGGTGGTAGAGGAAGGGGAAAGGAAAGAAGGGAAAGGAAAAATTGTGAAAAAAGAAAAAAAATGGAAACAAAGTCTATGTAAATAGGGAAGGGTGGAGGGGGTGAAGGGTGCACGGGTAATGGGGAAAAATATAAGAACCAAGATACATGATGTGCAGGCACAAGCACCCAATGATAAATGCAAATGTATTATATACCTAAAATGTACCAATAAAAGAATTTAAGGGGGAAAAAAATCTATAGACAGGGTCCAAATGGACACTGATTTTAGTTTAGCAGTGTTTCTTATAAGGAAGTAGTGGGAAAGAAAATGCAAAGGCAGCTTAGGACAATGGTTTAGTGGTCCTTGACCTCTTCTTGTCCATGAAGAAATCAAAATGCATTTCAGCATGTATACAGGTAGGACAGCAGTTGTGACCATGTCTTACCCTTCTTACCTAAAGTGCCTGGCACAAAGTAGGTACCATATCCCATTTATTTTATTTGTGGAAAATGAAGGATTGGACACATGTGCTCACTTCTCTCCACTCAGAGAAGCAGAAAGGTGGGACTGACTCTCCTGTTGATCTCCACTTTGCTAACACTGTTTAGTCATCGCGTCTTCATGTCACAACGTCCTCAACAAATCAATTTCTCTCCAATGTTGTCACTTTTATATATTGCTCTCTAGGAAGTTTCACTAACTGAGTAACTTTCTACTGGACCCATGGCATCTGTTCCAATGAATTCACCATCTTTGACAAATAATACTTTATTTTCTGCTATTTGGTCAAATTTAACCATTTTAAAATTTTTAAATGAGGTTCTGATATGTATTTATGGATGAGTTAGTAATCATTGGGTGTTAAAGTTTGAAAAGATACTATTCTGGTCTTCAAGATATGTACAGTTTGGAGATAAGGCATATATAAAATAGTAAAATGTAAAGCAATGTGTGCTAATTGATGTATTACAGGATTGCTGAGAAGACAAAGATCAGGTGTGGCTGTGGTTATCTTGGACAAGGTCCTTAAAGTCCTGATAAGTAGAGTTCTGATAAGTAGAGCCTTGAAGAGAGAAGAGGGGTCACAATGATGAAACAGCTGGGAATTAAGAGCAAGGAGGTGGGAAAGTCCAGGGAACATTCTGGAAATGGAGAATAGTCAGACCTGACTAGACTGGGATGTATGAGTTGGGCATTTGGATAGAAAAAGAAATCAGAACTAAATCTCAGAGGGGCTCCAAAGGTCCATTAATGAGTTTGGATAGAATTAGTAGGCAATGATAAAGAAGGTTGGTTAAATAGATCTCAGTTCAGATGCTTAAGCCCCATACAGGGAAAACTTCATGTGAAGACAGAGGCAGAGATTGGAGTGATGGATGTTCAAGCTAAGGAAGTCAACAAGGGCTGGCTGTTGCCAGAAGCTGAAAAGAGGCAGGAATCAGAGCACTGATAAGGAACCAACCCTGCCACCACCTCAAACTTGTACTTCTAGTCTGTAGAATTGTGAGATACTCAGTTTCATCTGTCTAAGCAACCTTGTCCAAGATACTGTTAACAGCAACTCTAGGAAATGAACAAAGATTTATGAAAAGGAAAGAAGGAAATATCTCTAATGATCTAATTTGTATAAGTTTGGATCCTATGAGAATCAAATGCTGTGACAGTATTTAACTAAAAGGATTTCCTTAGGAGAGATATCTGGCGAAAGGTATAGTGAGGAAACAGAAACAGGGAAGGAAAGAGAGAAGGAAAGTTGGGCAGAAACAGCTTAGACTTCAGTCCAAGCAAGATTTGGCACAGCCACTAGTAAATCCATTAGCTTTTGCCCAGAAGTGTGTCCTTGGTGCCGTCTGCGCTGCACTTGGTCAATGAGCAGCCAGCCAGAACCTGGCTTAGGCTGTGACCACAGAGGGCAGCCCCAGAACCCTCTGCCAACCACGTTAGCCAGGCACACTGCAATGGCCTCCAAGAAGTCATAAAACCAGGAAAAGGAGATGAAAAGACTAGGATTGGAGCCAGTGTGATCAGGCAGTGACATGCACTGAGAAGAGATCCATTTGGGTATAATTTTAAGCACCAACTTTAAATTCAGATGGCTGGAACAGAGGTCTAGGGTGCAAGTGATAAGTTAGGAACGAGGATTTCTGAGTCCTCTGATACAATGCCTCTTGTGAAACCCACAAACGTGAAATATGTGGGAAGATAGGGAAGCAGAAGGAAGCTCCAAACTAATAAAGTTTGCAGAGGAGATGTAAGAGGCTGGAGGCTGCAGTTTCCAGGGGGCCCAGGCAGAAAGTTTGTTGACAGCAGTGGGGTGAGGTGGGGGTGGGGCTCTCAGAACCAAGCACACAATGCAATCAAAGAGAATGACAGTGGCCTTCTTCATTAGGGGGGACTTTCCAGAAGGTGACGAGGCGGAAGTCTGGCCTTAAGTGAAAAGAAAGGAGTCCTTGCACTCAGCAAAAGCTGACACTGTACTTCTACTTTCCTGGTAAGGGCTGAGAAAAAGACAGGAGTTAAGGGGGAAAAACTCAATCAATCTTCCAAGGAAAAATATTTGGCATTCTGAATGGCGTCTGAAAACCTACTAACATAAAATGTTGTTATAGCTCCTCCAGTGTCTTTTGTCTCCCAAACTATCTACCAACATTAAAGTTATGTGTTCTGGGATTCACACTCTCAAGTAATAGAAAGAAGCTCCAGGAATAATACAAACATCATATATATGTTTTAAGTTGTGATTTTTTCCTATTACAATGTCTTTCTCTTTCACCAGATAAGAAGATTCATCTCCATCTGATCACAATCGGAAAAAAATACCAGAAAGATAAATTCATGGTTTCTTCATTCTTTAGAGTAATTGGGGATTCTTTTAGCAAGCCTCTACAAGCCATGGTTACAAGTCCATGGTTACAGCTGCATATTTTCCACAGGGAGCTCTTAGCTAATAACTAACAGATCAATATCTGTGCCTTGTAGGGGACAGTGTGTTCCCATAACCACCATGCTGACCTCTTTGGTTGCTCACAGCTTGAGAGTCTTCCCTACAATCCCAACCCTGGCCTCCACTCTTCAGTGATGATGAAAAGGTTACTAAAAAAGTTAAAGCATTAGTCACACAGCTGTCTCGATCCCTAAAACAATCAAGTAAAACAAGACATTTGATGATGGCTTATTTATATCTGCTTTTACTTTGCATCGTTTTCAGGAATCTGATAAAGCTAAACTGAAGCCTAGGAAATATTTATTCTCTCCAAAACAGAGAAATTGTGAAGGCCAGAGCTGGAGGAGATTTCTTCCCTGTTTCTGTTTCCTTGTGTTGCCCCTACACTACCTTACAGAGAATTCAATACCATCCACTGGTAAAAGGGCCTGCTTAATAAAATTATACACAATCAATCAATAAATTTTAGTCTGAAATATGTTAAATTGGATATTTTTAGTTTTTTTACTGCGTTTTAGAAATTGTCTCACTTTGTAGATTTTTACTTTTAAATACTATTCTCATTAAGTAGCTTCATAATACAAAGTGAAAAATCTTTAGCAGAAGAACAATTATTCAGAGGTTAAAACCCAATACACATGTTGCTCCGATATTTTAATAATGAGTTAGTCCTACCGTTTGTGCTAATTAATATTAATTTCGCATGAAGTGAACAGATACAGTACAACCAAAATAACTAAATTCTATTTCAGTATGAGTTATTAAAGTGCTCGTATTATAAACTGAAGTCAAAGCTGACACAAGCTTCTGTGATATTAAGCAACTACTCAATGTTACAAATTCAGGCATATTTGGAATTCCACCACCAGTGAGAGATCCAGCTACATAGAGCCTAGCCTTCCAGAGGGGAAACCTGCCAAAGCCCCTTTAACCACACTCCTGTAGGAATTTGTGTGCTTAATTAAATGCACATACAAAGTAAACAGCAGAATCACTATGTACTCCTATACATATCACTGCTGCAATAGAGAGCTGAACTCCCTGATGGTGACTACTCATTAAACAAGACATATGGAGCATACATAGGAATTGCTTCCAATACCATACATTCAATTTAAACAATACAGATAAAAAATAATGAAGAAAATATCTTATATAATACTAAGTGGAAGAAAAGTCTTTAAGATGGTTCAGTCACCAAAAATACAAGAAATAGCTTTCAGAGGTTCACTGAGCATCTGTTTTCAGAGGCCTCCAGACATGTTTTGGTGTCATTTTATTAATCATATAGTTTCTGAGCCATAATGTTGCACAAGATGATGCACCAGATACAAAATTTGTGGGAAAGAAGAATATATGATATTTGCTGAGTCCACAGAAATATTTCCTGGTAGACTTTTAATTTCTTAGAAACTTCTCAAAATCAAAGTTCCTCCAGAGTAGGACCACAGATAATGCACAAGCAGATTCTCAAAAGCCCACTTTTGCATTCACAACCAGACTAAACGGGGACATAGAGCAGGGCAGCTGTGGTGAGTAACCTTTAAGGTGGCTTCAACTGCTACAGTATATATTCTTGAGTGTAATTTCCTTCTTATCATGGAATGTGGCAAAAGGGTATCAGTCCCTTAATTCCATTAGGTTGTATAAGACTCTGTATACGTACACATGTGTGAATGTGTGTATTGCTTGGTTTGAAGAACTGAGCTATTTCTACAAGGAAATCAATTCTTTGTTAAAATTAATTTTATGGGTACATTTTAGGTATACAACACAATGACATTCATCATTGGAAATTTGGACCTTTACTTAATCTCTTTTGGTTCTTATTTCTTCTGCCTTCCCCTGCCCTCCCTCAACCCCTCCATCCCTCCCTATTTACAAAGACTGTTTCTATTTTTTCATTTTCTCATATTAATTCCATTCCCTTCTTTCCTTTCCCCTACCCCTCCCACTTCCTCTTCCCCTTTGCCCCTTTTCTTCCTATTTCACATTATATATTATACCTTTTAGTCCTTACTTACACTTTCAGTTTCTCACACTAGAGAAACTATTCGGTATTTACACGTGTGTCCAGTTTATTTCACTTAAGAGTATCGGCTCAATGTGCATCTATTTAGCTATAAATGTCTTTAATTTCTCTTTCTTTATGGCTGACTAGTACTCCATTTTATAGAAGAACCACATTTTCTTTATCCAGTCTCCACTTGATGGGCAATTTGGCTGCTTCCAAGTCTTAGCTATTACAAACTATGCTGCTATGAACATGGGAGCACATATATCACTGTGGTATGATTCTTTTAATTCTTTGGGGAAGATCCCCAGCAGGGGAATAGCTGGGTCAAATGGGACTTCCGGTCCTAGTTCTTTGAGGTATCTCCATACTGATTTCCACAGTGGTTGCACCGGTCTACACTCCCACCAGCAGTGGGGCAGGGTTCCTCTTTCCCCACAGCCCTGCCAGCATTTGTTATTGGTTGATTTCATGATAGCAGCCATTCTTTCTGGAGTGAGGTGAAATCTCAGCCTTGTTTTCATTTGCGTCTCTTGAATGACCAGTGATGATGAACATTTTTTCATATGCTTATTTGTTATTTCTACTTCTTTGTCTGAGAAATGTCTGTTCATTTCATATGTCAATTTTTAGATTGGGTTTTTAAGTTTGGTAGGTCTGATTTTATAAAGTTCTTTATAGATTCGAGATAGTAAACCTTTATCTGAGGAAAAGCAGGCGAAAATTTTTTCCCCACATTATAGGTTGTCTCTTCACACTGTTGGTGGTTCCTCTTGCTGTACAGAAGCTTTTTAATAAGAAGAGATTCCACTTGTTGATTGTGCTAGTTCATGGGAAACTGAGGTTTTGTTCATAAAATCTTTTCCTACACCAATGTCTTTTTTTTTTATTAAATTCGTTTATTGGTACATTGTAGGTATACAACACACTTACATTTCTCATTGGGAATTGTACCTTTACATAATGCATCTTGGTTCTTATTTTTTCCCCTTTCCTAGCCCTCCCTTCACCCCCTCCACCCTGCCCTATTTACAAAGACTTTATTTCCATTTTTTCCATTTCTCAGCATTTTTCCTTTCCCTTCTTTCCTTTCCCCTGCCCCTCCCACTACCCCTACCCCTTTGGACCTTTTCTTCCTATTTTACATTTTCGATTATTCATTCTAATCATTGGTACATTTTAGGTATACAATATAATGACATTCATCATTGGAAATTTGCACCTTTACATAGTCTCTCTTGGTTCTTATTTTTCACCCTTGCCCAGCCCTCCCTTCAACCCCTCCAGTCCTCCCTATTTACAAAGATTTTGTTCCTATTTTTCCATTTTCTCATATTAATCCCATTCCCTTCTATCCTTTCCTCTAGCCCTCCCACTTCCTTCCCCTTTGCCCCTTTTCTTCCTATTTCACATTACCTATTATACATTTAGTCCTTACTTACACTTTCAGTTTCTCACACCAGAGAAACTATTTCGAATTTATTCATGCCTACACCAATGTCTTTAAGAGTTCTACTTAACCTCTGTTCCAGCCAGTTCAGCATTTCTGTTTTAATATTTAGATCTTTAATTCATTTTGATTTCAGTTTAGTGCATGGTGAGAGATATAGGCCTAATTTTAATCTTCGGCAAGTTGAAATCCAATCTTTCCAGCACCATTTATTAAAGAGGCTATCTTTCCTCCAGTGGGGGTGTTTGGCTCCTTTGTGGAAGATGAGGTGGCTGAGTGTGTCTGGAGTTGTTTTTGCATCTTCTAATCTGTTCCACTGGTCCTCAGTCTGTTTCTTTGCCAGTACCATGCTGTTTTTATCACAATAGCTTTGTAGTAGAATTGCAGGTTGGGGATTGTGATACCCCCTGCCATGTCTCTGTTACCTAGAATTGCTTTTGCTATTCTGGGTCTCTTCTTGCTTCAAATGAATTTTTGGATTGTTTTCTGGAGGTCTATGAAGTATGCTGCTGGGATCTCAATTGGAATTGCATTAAATCTATATAGCAGTTTTGGAAGTATGGCCATTTTCACTATATTAATCCTTCCTACCCAGGAGCAGGGGATGTCTGTCCATTTTCTGGTATCATCTTCAATCTCTCTTTTCAGAATGCCATAGTTTTCAGAGAAGAGGTCTTTGATTTCTTTCGTTAGGATGATTCCTAGGTATTTCAGTTTTTTGGATGGTATTGTGAAAGGAATTATTTGCCCTATTTCTCTCTCAGTGAGTCTGTCATTGGTGTAGAGGAAAGCTATTGATTTTTGTGTGTTGACCTTGTAACCAGCTACTTGACTGAATTTGGTTATTAAGTCTAGAAGACTTTGGGTGGAGTTCTTGGGGTCTTCCATATAGAGTATCATGTCATCTGCAAATAATGACAATTTGACTTCTTCATTTCCTATCTTTATTCCTTTTATTTCTTTCTCTTGTCTAATTGCTGTGGCTAATGTTTCCAGAACTATATTGAACAAGAGTGGTGATAATGGACATCCTTGTCTTGTTCCTGATTTTAGTGTGAAGGATTTCAGCTTTTGACCATTTAGTATGATATTGGCTGTTTGTTTTTCATAGATGGCCTCTATCAGTTTGAGGTAGAGACCATCTATTCCAATTTTTTGTAGGGTTTTTATCATAATGCATTTAATTTCTTTTTGTGCCTGATGGATTGATTCTGCTGGGCCTCCTGGGGTTGTGATCTTCATTGTCTTTTCTAGGATTTTGTCTAAAATATTTTGGAGTGCTGGTTTGGTATTCATGAAGCTCCTAAGGTGCTCTTTGTCATGCAAGTATCTTATTTCTCCATCAATTTTGAAAGATAGTTTTTCAGGGTGCCTCAATCTGGGTTGGAGGCTGTTTTCCTTTAGGAGTTGGAACACGTCACTCCAAGCTCTTCTTGCCTTGAGGGTTTGCACTGAGAAGTCTGCTGTGATTCTGATGGGCTTTCCTTTATATGTGATTTGTTTCTTTTCTCTAACTAGTTGTAGAATTTTGTTCTTCTGTTGAGTTTCTGGTCTTAACTATTATATGCCTATGTGTAGATTTTTTTTGATCAAGGCTAGTTGGAGTCCTATATGCCTCACTTATCTGTATGTCAAGTTCTTTTCCCCTCCTTGGGAAGTTTTCTGCCATCATTTTTGTGAACAGTTTTTTATGTCATCTGCATGCTCTCCTGTTTCTTCATTGACTCCAATCAGTCTTCTGTGTTCTTCTTCGCATCATCTAGTAGCTGCTGCATTGATTTCTTGTGTTCCCTTACTATTTTAAAGAAATTTTTCTTTTCCTGGTCACTAATTGCAATCTTATCTTCTATATCTGAAATTCTGTCCTCACATTGGCTCATATAAAATTTCTGTTTCAGTAGACATAGTGCCAAGAAGCCAATTTATATGGTGTTAAGTATGAATTATCTACTCTAAAATATAAGCTTAACTGTGAAATATGTTGGCTTACATTATTTCTTCTCTACTTCTGCCTCACGTTTCTAAGAACAGCTATAGTGTCAGAAGTATTAGTCATCGTGAAGACAGTAATCCATGAGGACTGACTTGTAACCTATGTCACCATGCAGCCCACACCATCACTTGGCATATATGTTATGCTTATTTTACAGCACAAGTGATCACTTGTACCCAATTTCTCAGCATGTGGGTATATCTAGCTCATATTGTAAAACCTGACTATTTGCAGAGAAGTGAATCTCAAATTATTTCTTTACATGGATGGAGAGTGAAAATGAGGAGAGCATCTTTTTTTGGCCCATACTCTTACCAGACATAATTGGTGACTATCTTATTAGATAATATCCCCAATATAGTGGTTTCAATCATGACCCCCCAGTATTTTCTAGAATGGGACTTTGTTTGGATACATGTAACTTATAGATCTAGTTAAGGATCTTGAGAGGAGACTATCCTGGATTTAGGTTGGGCTCTAAATCCAGTGACTGGTGCCTATAAGAGAGAGAAAAGGAGATTTCAGATGCACAGACACAGAGATGCAGGAGAATATTTAGGTAGACATGGACGTAGAGGTGGGAGAGATGTACCCATAAGCCCAGGAACACTAAGGATAGCTGGAGACAACTGGAGTAGGTAAGAGAGAATAGATTTTTTCCTATGTCTTTCCAGAAGGAAACAATCTTGCTGACATCTTAGTTTTGGACTTCTAATCTTCTGAGCTTTGAGAAGACTAACTTTGTTGTGAAACTAATAAACTGTTTGACATCTTGGTTGCTGCTGATTTTCAGCTCTTTCCTTTTACTGTCTATCATTGAACTTTTGTTTTTTGCTTTCTTTTAGTACTAAGGATTGAACCTACAGGCTGTGAAGCTATATACCTAGCCCTTTTCATTTTATTTATTTTGAGGCAGGGTCTCATTAAATTGCTAAGTTTCCCAGGCTAGCCTTGAATTTGTGATCCTCTTGCTACTGCCTACCTAGCTGGGCCCTGTCACTACAGTTAAGGAAAATTCTTTCCTTCATTTCTCAACAAATCTATATATACGTAAATAAATAAATAAAATAATATAAATAATAAATATAATATAAATAATAAATAAATAAATATATATATTTTTAGCAGGGATTGAACTGAGGACCTTGCACTTGTGAGGCAGGCATGGCACCACTGAGCTAAATCCCTGGCCCTCAACAAACATTTATGGAAGTCATTTTTTATGAATTCATTGTCAGCTGGCCACCCCAGTTCCCTTCTATCCATGGTTAGGGACAAACTCACCTAAAGCCACAGAACTCTAACTGCTCTTAGGGGCTGTGATCCAGGAGTGTGGCTGTAGGTAGGTCTCCCTGGGGGCCAGCTTTGGCTGTTTTCTTTTCTTCCAGCAGGCTGTTGGGCCCTGAATGAGCAGCCCTTACTTTATTGAGTGTTTTTACTCATGGAAACCTGGTATTTTATCAGGGTACCAGAGCCCACAATGATTCAGCACCCCAAGAGCAACTTGAACCAGAAAAGGTCAGGGAGTAAGCTAAGTGTAGCTGAGCAACATGTCTTACTTCTCCCTGATAAACACAGTATGCGCTTCTAAAGAAAACAGGAAAGGATCCTCCTGAAATACCAGCAGAATGCTTGGGCTCTCTGGTCTCTAAATCTGCCTCTGGATCCTGTAACTGTAAGGAGTCTCAGTTTTGGTACTGCCCAGCATGAAAGTGATCCAAAACCTTCCTATTATGTCTGCTGAGACTCTATGAAATGATCAGGTCCTTAGATGCTCTCTCAAGAACCCTCTCAAGATCCTCCTGTGTTGACTTCAAGGTCAACTTGATCAGATGGGTGCCCATGCAAGGACATCATTGGACAAGCCTTGATCAAAGTCATTGACCATAGAAAAGCAGGGTTGTCCCCTGCTTCAACAATATTATGGTTTATGAAGCCCCAGTTTCCTTTACCAGCAATACTTGCACAAAACTTCTTTTGGAGTCACTACATAATCCCTGAACATCTACTAGAAAAAATATATGCAGTCCAAGATGAGGTATGTCATGGTTTATCAAAGAAAAAAATTGTTTACTCTCTGTACTCTCCTCCCAGACAACACTGTCACCCTTTCTGCTTTGTATCAAATCATAACATTATCATCAGATGACAGACTAGATGGAATGTGGTTATTTGTTTGTTGTCTGCTTCCTTCAGATAAAACATCAATTACATGAAGGCAAAGTTTTGTTTGCTTTGCTAATTATGGTTATTCCAAATACTTGGAACTTTCAACAATCCCTGGAACATATACATCAACTAACAAATACCCATTAATGAATGATACGAATGAAAGAGTCATGATATGTACTAAAGGCCAAGCTTCTTCCACAGGTGGTGAGATGCCTAGGAGACATACCAGGAAATAGAAGAGACCTATAAAGCAACTTCAGGGGGAAGGAGAGAAGAGGATGACAGCTGTGAGCAGGTGCTGGGCTCAGTAGGTGGGGCATATTATGATGAAGGGCACATGGTTCCCCAGGCAGAATTCTCTGGTATGGACTGGAGTTTACACTACCACCTGCTTTCCAATTCTTAAGCCCTTTGGGTTCCAGAGCTCTCCAAGGCCACATGATGTCAGTATGATGTAACTACGCTGTGAGTGTTCTCAGGAGGCTGGCTCAGCCATGCGTAGGTTACATAGCATTGATCTCTGGGCATACATGGAGGGTACCATAGACCCATGCAGAGCCAGGATTGAATCATAGGCCAGTTGCACTAGAGGTACTCTGTGTGTCTGGGAAAGCACATGTCCTGTTACAAATCCAAGTCACTAAGAGCAGTCTACATAATATCTACATTAATATAGCTGCTCCCTCAGCATCTATTTTTAGGCCTGGTGCAAGTTGTCTGAAATTTAATCATAATCTGTCACCTTTGGCCTCGTTAAAACTTGCCCTCCTTGTGTATTTTCTTTTGATTCATGAAAACCTAACATATCCCATAGCTGTTGATCCCGATGAAGCCTCATTGTCAACCTGAGAATTATGTAAATAAGTTCTTCCCTTCCGTTCTTCATTTGTTTTTAAAATAGCCAATCCACAAATCTCTGTTGGAGGTACCAAGGGGCACCTACCACCCATGGACCGTAATAAAGGCACAGTCCCACAGCTAGCTTGCTCACTCTCCCACCCCGTCACAGCCCCCACCCCCACCCCAAGTTGAGCTCCACGCTATTTCCAGCCTCTAGGCTTTCCATTGGCTTCTAACTTCTTGGGGACCCATGAGGGACAAATTTCTTCTGTTTTATGTATTTTGGTTCCACCTCTTTGTGTTGCACTTGACACATCCCTCTCCAAAATTAAATTTCCTTCTCTGTTCAGAAGTCTCTTGGAGAGTGGCTATCTTGGCTTGCAACTAGACTGAAGTCTTGAAGTCTCTACTTCAAGGCCAAATTAAGAAAATTAAAATCACAACATGCAGTCAAACGTTGCCCACTGTTTTCTGTTGTTGGAACTGGAGAGTGTTAGCATATTTGGTATGTTCCATAAAGATTTAAATTTTGTCAAAGTTGTTACATAAAGAGACACACTTCTAGCTATACGAAAATTTTCCTTATAAGAATAATTTCTTCCCCTATCCATGTAGGTAACAATGGGTCGCAAGGATGTTCCTGTCCTTTCCCTCTCCCCACTTCCCACCAGTATCTCTCTATGTGCTATGGTTTTACAACAAAGATGAATATGTTCGCAACCAGAACCACAGTAGAGGGAGGGGACTGTGGTTCATCACAGGGTATGTTTTATGGGCAAGAAGTAAATCACGGGTATGTATTAGGAAGTGCCCAGGGGCACACCCATGGCAATGACCTTTAAAGGGCAGTATTAAGTTATGTGACAGCATAACCACCATGTGAATGATCTTGCATTGAAAGGTCACTTGCAACTAGAACAATATTTCCCATTTCAGCTCATAATTTGGTACCTTTTGATACATTTCTGTTTCTAGGGATTATATGATTTCTGTAAAATAGACTAGATGAGTTTTGTCTGCTTTGTTAGAAACATGTCCAATTTGGGCATGTGGTAAAACAGATGTTTGTAAACAGTCCTGGCTCTATTTGTTGATTTCAATGTTGGACATTAAAATTTTGCATTTGCATTATTCCAGATTGTCTTCAAAAGTCACAGAATTTCAGATTGTTTAGAATTATAAGGGACCTTTGAAACATCTTCATCTGATTTAATCAGTTTGCAAAGATACTAAGCCCAGAATGAAGAACGATATTTACTTTAAGGTGCGCAGCAAGGAAGAGGTAGAACCTGAGCTTAATATTCCCTGCCCTGCTGCAATTTCTACCCTAATATCACATTTATGAGTATCAAGCAAACACTTAGTACAGTGGAATAACTGTACCATATGTTGAAATTCCTGTGAAATTTCCTTCATTAGGTGTCTTTGTTCAATAATCCAATAATTTCATATCTTTTTCCTACTTGGCTCCTTTCCCAGTGGATTCCAAAGGTCCTAATTTTGTGCTTCCTTTTGGCAAAGCTACTACTTTTGTATTATAATGGCTTTATACTTTTATTCTCCACTCATTGTTCTGATGTGTTAGAGCATGACCACGCCTTGTCAAATTTCCTGTCTATGGTGATCACTCATGCTTCTTAATCTTTTGTTTTGTGATAGGACCTTATCCATGCTAGTGGAAAGGAGGAAGTTATCTGTAAGCTGTCTTGTGCCTCTGTGCTTAGCCAAAGATGCAAGGTTAAGCTGAAAGGCTCACTAGCATCAAGCTGGTTTATAACCTGTCTTTTTCCTCATTGAAAATGTAAAAATTGATGACTTCCATTCATCTTATAAGGTGATGCTTAAAATACTGACTTTGAATTATCACTATAATTTTGCTACAGAAACCAGTTTACCACAGTTTAAGAAAAGCACATTGGTCACTGGATGGTTATCCAGATAATAGTCAGTAGATAAACACACTGCCTTTCACTCCACCAGCAGCCTCTGCTTGGGCACATGCTGTGTACACAGAAGTGAAGAGAACAACATTCTTTGAGATGATTCAGTCATTTAGAAGTTAACCTGTGTAGGGGCAGCATTCTTTCCTTCCTCTAAGATTTACTGACACCTTAACTTTAACCCTCAATACACACACACACACAAACACACACACACACACACACACACACACAACCTATAAGACCTGCTACAGCTCTACTTTCACTTCCACAAAAAAAAAAGGGAACTAGTGGGAAGAAAATAATTTTAGTATTTACCTGAGTTAAAGTAGTTATCCTTCCATTTGGTTGCAAAGGAAAGTAAAATATCTCTAAATGACTTCTAATGATATGCCTCTGGCCATTATGTGAGGTGTTTGACTTCCTTTCAGGAACACTGATAACCCTGGGCCAAGCCATAGTTCAGCCAACTTGTATTTGAGTCAGGTTCACTGTGGCCGGCTGGGATGCTCTGACTCTTTCTCACAGCCTTGCCTAGAGCCGAGCTCCCTGCAAGGTTGCCTCATCCCTGAAATATTTTGTTGCAGGCCTTTACTCTTGTCTGTTAACATCATTGTACTTCAGTTTGCTTACTTATAAAATAGGAATAATGCACATCTTGTCCTGTTCACAAATTTGCTATATATAATGATAAAACAAGGCAACAGTGCTTTTAGTGCTCCAGAAGAAAGAGGCTAATTTAATGCTATTATACAAAAGATATTGCATCACCATATTTCTGTACCTCTTTATATAAAATAGAGATGAAAGATAGATGAGAAAGATTTCTCTGGAAAATGTTTAGACCTCAAACAAAGTATTGCTTTAAGGTTTCTTTTTATTCAAAAATGCCAAGAAAAATACTATGCTTATTGAACTGTATATTTCTATGCAATATATCACTACATCATTGCATATTTTTGATATGCAAATTTCTATGAAACCAAAGATGCAAACGTCTCTCTCATTGATTGCCGCGGGCTTTTGTATAATAAAGATAAATACATAGCAAAATTGCAATTCAAAGAAGAATGTTCTTATCAGAAAGAACAGATTGGCAGCATGTTTCCGTGCTCCACAGTACAACAAAAAAAATTTTATGACATTCAGCAAGTTAAATATGAATTTATTGATTTTTGTCATTTCTTGTTCAGAAACACATGGCATCAAAGAGAGAAGTGTGTTTGTCAATATGATTCAAACAGCCCGAAGTATTAATTTCTAGAATGTTTCTTTTGAGATTCAACAAGGTGATATAGAATATAACCAGAGAGTTACTCTTCGAAGTGGATTGTAAGGCAAAGCCTGAGATTGGATCTGTGTCCTCCTGGTTTAAGATTTGCAAAGGAGCAAACAAAGATTATACTTGCTGTAAATAATTTTGAAAAACAAAGGCACATAAAGTATAAACACAAAGGACTAGGGCTGAAATGTGTATTTGATGCAGGAGGGCTGAATAAAGAGTATCTATTATTTTATCCAACAAGAGAGTTAGTTATTAGATCCTATTTTCATCAAAACCAACCCTTTGTCAAAATCACCTCCATCATTTGGACCACCATACTCCTATGCTAAGAGTACAAGAAAGAAGGGGTGATCTACGACCACATTCTATCTCACATAAAATATTCTTTTGTACCAGGAAGAGCAAAACTTTTCTCCAAAAGCATCTGTTTAGAATATTCTGATGTTCTTGTACCCATGGAGGCAACATGGCCTTTGATCAGATATTCTGTAGTAGAGTTGACTTCCCCCTAGTAATTATTTGAAATTTGTGGGGCCACTGCCTTGAGTTGTCAGGATAATGTGGCATCTATGATATTTGGTGGGAAGTTGCCCGGAATGCTATACATTCTGCTTTTTGTAGGAGAACTCTATGTGACAAAATTATTTCTCAATGGCTTTTGAATGTCCACTGGACATTTATGTAAGTTAAAACCAATTTATAATTACCTGACTCCCATAATCCAACTCTGTTGCAAACATAAACATAAATTATCTTTGGCCAAGTTTAAGAAGTTCTGAATTTTTCTAGGAATTCAAGTACTGTGCATATGAAAGGATGAAGGGTTGTACTCTTTTCCCCCAGTGTTATAAATAGATTTGTTTGCCAACTCAGAAAGCCACATCAACAATGGTAATCCCATCTAGTGGTACATTAATTATCAATTTAATCTGAGTGCATCAGTTTGTGTTTTTAGTTTTCACTTTTGTACATTCAGGTGTAACCATCTGATATCATATGTCTTCCACTGGTGCCATATCCAAACATTACAGATTGAAGTATACATCATTTTATTACGAATTTTCCTTTTATTTCTTTATTATATTAAGTTTTAGACTGGTTTTAAGGTATTTGTATTTAAGTTATATTGTGCACGAATTGCATCTCAGGTTAAGAAAAGCAAAACTAGAAAATATCTAGATTAAAAGATTGTTGGGTGTCACAGAGTGGAGACCACTATCATAAATGAAACAGTGCATTGGGAGATCTGGTCTCCTACTATCTTGGTCAACCAATGTATGGCCTTGGAGAAGTCACACTATCCCCTTGAGTGTACTCAATAGACAATATTGGGCTGGACTAAGTCTCTACAGTACCTTGTAATTACATCTCAACTCCCTGACTTTGACAATAGTTTAGGTTTGAGAATACTTAAACCCTTTGCAAAAGTGAAAATAGCTGGACAAAGTGTTTTGGGTCTGTTACAGTGTAGTTCTTTATTACACATGTGTTGATGAATGTGAATGGCTGCTCTAGATAAGGACAGAACACCTAGTCAGGATTTTATAAAGGAATATTGAGTATATGTATGCTTTGTACATCCATTAAAATTATGTAACCCTTGAAATCTTTGGGGAGAATTTTGAAAACATGTGAAATACTAATGTACTAACTAATAATCAGTAATCAAGAGCTCGAATTTGTTAGGAAAAATATGACTATAGAGGGCTGGGGATTTAGTTCAGTGGTTCCGGCTCCTGCCTCGCAAGTCCAAGGTTCTGAGTTCTATTCCTGGTACCATAAAAAAACAACCAACCAAACAAAATATGACTATAGAAACAAATGGCAATACTTTGAAGCACTAAAAGTTCTAAATTTAAAAAGCAAAAATATCCTCAATTTTCCATAGTTTCCATGACAAATAATTATTATCCAGGGGAAGCTGTCTTAGTTCAGCCTGCTGTAACAGAATGCCATAGGCTGGAGAGCTTAAACAACAGAAATATATTTCTCATGGTTCTGTAGCCTGCAAGTCCAAGTTCAAGGTGCCAGCTGGTGAGGATCCTCTTCCTGACTAACAGGTGGATACCTTCTTGCTCTATCCTCACATGGTGAAGAGAAAGAGGAAGCAAGCTCTCTCATGAGGACTCCAGCCTTGTGAATCCATCACTTCTCAAAGGCCCCTCTTCCTAACACCTTCACTCTGGGGAGTAGGATTTCAACATAAGAATTTTGCAAGGACAAAAATTCTCAGTCCCATACAACTAACTTTGTTCCCTCCTGAGAGTTAATCAGAAAATCTTACTTCAAAAATTTTTGTTTAAAAATATTTGCCTGTGTATATACAAGAAATTAAGCCTGGCCTTTATTAATGGTTAGTCAATTATAATGCCTCAAGATCATAATTTTAAACACTACAAATCATCCAGAATTAAATATTTCAAAGAAATAGAGATAGAGTTGAAGTTTTACTTACTCAAACTCTAGTTTTAGATGAATTTTTAAAAATTAAAACACCTATCTTTATTTTGAGGTTTAAGAAATTGTTTTATTTTTGTTTGGTTTGGTTTACTTAAATCTATTGAACTTGTCTATTTCTTATGAATAGTGAGCACTGAAGAAAAACCTACCTAGGGTTCAAGTTAATAAAGGATTTAGTTGACTTATTTTTTTGGTACCGGGGACCGAACTTGGGACCTTGCACTTGCAAAACAGGGAGCAGAACCACTGAGTTAAATCCCCAGCCCTAGTTGACTTTCTTAATGAGACAACTTAGATTTAAATTTGTCAGATCAAGTTTATGTTCTGAAAAGCACATGATGCATATATGATTGCAGACCATAAATGTCAAATAATAGTGATAATCAGACTCTATAACTTGGTTAAATTATATTAAATTAAAATTTTAGCATCAGTACACCCTATAAGTCTGCATATTCCTGATGAATTGGAATGCAGTAGCCATACTTTGATTGTATTGTGGATTCTCCTAGGCATAAACTCTAGCCAAGGAGGCTAGAGTGTTCTCTGCTCAACTAGGGTTGTCTGTGATCAGTACTTAGGGGAAGTACCCTATAGTCAGTCCACCTCTCAGCCTAAGATTGATTAGGCAGACTCTTTTGTTCACTACCCCTCAACCTCTACTTCCCCACCCCAATCCCTGTATACTGAAATTGACTTGAATACATAGAGAAGGAAAGCAGCCAGCCTTCGAGCTTCTAACAGACCCTACTGCTTAGGATGATAGATACCTTCCTGTTCTCTATTCTAGGTACCAAGCCAATCCCTTAACCATACAATATGGATGACTGGGACAAGCTTGACCATCTCCTTGATTCCTGCAAGCTAGAAGAAGACTTGTGGAAGATGAGGATGTCTGGGCTCTGTGCCCAGCCCCTTTGCTGGTGATGGCTGCTCCTGCTTAGACCTGTGCCCCTGCAGGTTCTCCAGCCCCTCCCACCAGATGGCCCCAGGTGCCAATATGTTGTATAAATTTTGACCTTAATTTCAAGCTCTCTGACTTCCAAGTACAATTCTTCTACCATACTGTAGGATGAAATAGAGTACTGCTATGTAACTATCCCTAAAAGAAGATTGGTAAGCATCTTATCAATTGGGGAAGCATCCTGACCAGCAACTAGCTGTAGACCCAAGTGTCTTACCCTCTCTGAACTTGTTATTCTCACCTCTAGAAATGTGATTAACATCTGCCCTGATTTACTACTATGAAAGCAAAACTCTAAATCAAAAGCCCTTTGTAAATTGTGCAGTGCTAAATTAACATAATCTTACATAGTTCATTTTTCGTATTCATCTAAATGCATGAAACATAAGGCCTTGGCATACTATCATTGATTTCTTTTATATAATTATGAAAATTATTGGTCTTTTTGATGAGCCCATAATAAATTTACTAACATTGATTGGCAATGATGTGCCATACACATAAAAAAATCCCATGCTAAACTTCATGGACATATAGATGTAACAGTAAAGATTATGTATTTGTTCATTGTATCAAATATATAATTATAAATTCATAAGATTTGTACTTGTTATAAACCCACATTCTAGAGCGCCCTGTTAGAGCCAATTTATTTAATTTAACATGTTGCTTTCCTTTAATTTGAACACGCGTGCACCCCATAAAAATGTTGGGAGACATACAGTGATCCCAGTTGCTTCTCCATTGGTTTGTTTTCATGTTGATTTTTTTTTTCTTATCATCATTACTCTGTGATTTAACAGTAGGTGGCTAATGGAAATGTTATTTGTGACAGTGGTAGACTAAATCAGTGGGAAGCAAGAGGGTAGAGGGGCTGGTTGGGAGAAAGAAAGAAATGTGTTTACACTTGAAGATGTCACGTGAAACAGCTGGAGCCCTGAGCCCTTGATACTGGAACTGGCATGTGCTTTAGAGAACTCATCTACATTATTACACACTCCTTCACACTTAGAAATCTATTAATTTACAATTAGTTGTATTGATTTTCTAGTAGATTTGTAATTTCTGTAATAATTTATAGAGTACTGAAGAAATTAACTATGCCCCTTGGAAAGATAAGCATTACTGAACAAAATAGATCCCAGCACGAGTTATTGAACACATCATCGAATGTCTGGATTTTTAGCTTTAAAGTCTAATTTAATTACAGCAGAACTGATTGGGGAATTCCATTTTACAACCAAGAAATATGCTTCCTCATCCTATACCCAGTCATATTCATAATCTTTTATTGATAATTTTAATTTGAGATACAGGTGAGAATACGTATTTTTTTGTTTTGTGGTTTTTAAAGAAACAGGGTAGATTCTTCTTAAGATTTATTATACCAGGCCTGGGGATTTAGCTCAAAGGTTTTGCTGCCTGCTGCGCAAGCACAAGGACCCAAGTTCAATTCCTGGTACCAAAAAAAAAAAAAAAAAAAAAAAGATTTACCATACCAGGAGAAATTTTCTCAACAATATACCTGAAACTGTATTTTTCCCATATCACAAGATGTAATAATAATATCAGACAAGAGAGCTTGCAAATTCTTGCAACTGTTTTAAATTCTACCAGTTCCCTTAAAAGTCATGGCATGGTCTGTCCAGTGAGGGAGGCAGGAGGAGAAGGAGACACTACTAGTTCAGGGTCCTGTGAGCTGTGGCAGAGAAAAACACGAGACACTGAGAGCCTCCAGGGACTAACTCAGTCCAGGCAGGAGAATGGGTGCATCAGGCAAGTGCCTGGAGGAGGTGATTCCGCACTTAAAGGAAAATAGAATTCAGTTGTCACAATTCATGTAAGATCAAATGCAACTGAGTTTTTAAATGTGTTTTCCATTGTGAGAGCCATTGTCAATTCAGGATCATTTCTGACAATCCTATGAAATATTTCAATCCTATTCTAGTGTTATTCCACTGGGTACTGTTTCCCTCACAATGAAATCCCTTTCAAAATGATTTCTTCTCTGAAGAGTGAATGGCTACAGAAAAATCTTATTATATGTTCAGAGAGGACAAATTCTGGGGTCTCAACTCACATTGAGTCAAAATGGGAGAGCACCATGGGCAAAAGGCCCAGGAATGCTGGACCCTGGTATAAGAAACATCAGTGGTCATTCTTGATACAAAATGACCTCTCTCCAACACTCCCTAGTGTTCACTGGCATGAGATAAGATGGAAATGATATTTGTAGCTTCAGCAGTACCAACAGTGGTCATAGAGAAGTCACATTGTCCCTCTGAGTCAACTCTATGGAAAATGATGGGCTGGACTAGGCAGATATCTAAAGCAACTTCCAATGTTAACTGCAACACCATGACTTTGACACTAATTTAGGTGTGGCCTTCTGTGGTGACATTCAGCTCTCATGGACTCTGCCTACAAAGTGACCACATTTAGTACGGTCACATCTCCTTAGTTCTCCTTCCCTGCTTTCCTTTTCTGGTTTAATTTGGATGTGTGTCTCTATGTGTCTTGCTACTCCTCTCTTTGCTGTAGAAAATTATGAATCAAGCTGAAATGAGCCACACATAATGATTTTCCCATTTGATTACAGTTTCTTGCTAGACTTTCTTTGATTCTCAACTCTAAGTTCTGCAAAGACAGTGGCCACACAACAGTATCTTATTCCAGACCTATATCTGGCTCAGGATAGCTGCTCAATAAATATGCTATAATTAAAGAATAAGTAAAGAAATGTCACAAAATCTAAAGTCAGGAATTGAAGCAACTGAAGTTTGAGATTTTTAAACAATGTTGTTTTCTTCTATTTGCAAAAAGTTGTAACAGATGAAAATGCAGCGGGTATTATAGTTATGGGAAATTGAAGATGCATTTTAGTCCTGGAATTATCTAACATGTAACTGACCACTTATGGTGTTTTCAGATTGTTCCTGGGGAAGAATTCTACTCAGAGACTCAGACTTATTAATTGCATTTAGCACTGACCTCCTAGGTGTCATGAAGCTGAAAACATTCTTTCTAATCATCTTTGTTATTACCAGCATTATTTCTAAGGACTGCTGAATTCAGATCATTATGAAGGAAATTTGAAGGAACACGTTTGAGGTTGACAGTTTTTTCAATTATATATGGTGCTAAATAATTTGCCTAAAATGATTTTTAAGTTTAAATAGATGTTGAAAATTAAATCACACTACAAGTAACTAAATGACTGGTACAAAAGAGATATCCTATGACTAATATCCAGTGCATGATTATCTCTGATGCAGTTTTTACAAATAGAAAACAACATTCTTTAAAATCTTGTGTAGTGCTAAAAGAAGAGCACTAGACAAGAGGGACTGTGTTTGTGACATTGACTAACCACAAAACCTTTGAGGTCAGATCACCTCTCCAGTCTCAAAGCAGGATAGATGAGATAATCTCCTAAATTTCCTTTAGCTGTAAAATTTTGTGATTTTATGTCCCTTGAATAACACTCACAAAGATGAAGAGGAGAAAACAAAATATATGAGCCAGTTTTAAAAGTCAGGACATGGAAAGGTCTAGGTTCAATCCCTAGCACCGTAGGGAGAAAGGAAAGAAGGAAGGGAGGAAGGAAGGGAGGGAGGGAGGAAGGAAAGAAGGAATAGAAGAAAAAAGAGAGAAGGAAGACAAAAGTCAGCTTTAAAAATGACAATTTGTATTCCACATTCAATCAGTCAATATGGTCATGCCTTTCTAAAGGATAAATTTTTTTTCCCAAAGAGCTAATAGTAGATCTTTAACATAAAAGAGCAGCACCACATGAATATTCTGAATGCTAATGTCAATGAATATTTGTTGTTCACCAGGGTTATAAATCTCACGCTCCTTCTTCAATATAAATCATTCAGGTAAGTTGACTCTTACTGCCTTCTGGTATTTGTATCTGTTAGATCCTGAAGAATTTAACTTCAGGGGCATGGTTACTCATTTCAAATTTTAAAAAGCTATTGTTTTTTTAAAGATAAATTATCTTATCCTCCAAATTATCCCAAATGATCTTATGTTCTAAAAGAAAAAGGGGACCTCACTAAGGCAAGAAGAGCCATGTGCTGAACATAACTCATGGCCCCACTTTCTCATTTGGGGTCTGTAGAGGTTTGTTGGAGCAGAAACATGGCTCAATCAATGTTAGTCAGTATCACTGGTGCTTTGCTTGTTTTAGGCCTTTTTCTCAACCATGGGACAACGTGGTAACAAGGAGTGACACAAGCCATCCTGTCAAAGTTGTTCACAGCACCTGAACTAAGTTATCCCCACCCTTGGACTGCATTGTCCTTATATTAGTTTGATTTGGGGCCTACTCTATGCTAATGCTCTGGAGTTATAAAACACATTCTTTCCCCATGGAGCTTTCAGAATACTCTGAAATAGAGGACAAAGCAAAAGACCACCTGTATATGCTTAAATGTAAATGGAAAAGCAGCCATTCATGGAATATCAACTAAACAAGACCAGACACTTTGCCAGGCATGTGACAAACATGGTCATCCTCAAAAGATAACCAAAGGGATGATGTTCTTCTTTCACTACTGAGGGAAATGAAGATCACAGAAGTTTGGAGTACTAGATTATCTAGACAGTGGGCCAGAATCAAACTAACTGGTCTTTAAAATTTTTTTTAAAACTTTTAATTAAAAACAATTTTAAATTTACAGAAAAAATATTAAATAATATTCATCAAACATGTGTTCCATTTGCTTTATCATTTACCCTTCTCTCATCTTCCCATAAATATGAAAATTATAATCCTTATATTTTAGAACCACTTGAGAGTAAAGCCCCTTCACCTAAATACTTCAGCATATATTTCATAAAAATAGGATGCCTCCTTACACAGCCACAGAAGGGTTCTTCAACTTCAGTATATTTGAGATTGATGTGATACTCTTATCTAATCCACCATCTGTATTCTAATTTTGTCCATTGACCTGATAATACCTTTTATAAAATTTCTTTTCACCACCGTATAGAATCTAGTCTACTCTCATGCATTGCACCGAGTTGTCATGTCTCATAATCTCCGCTGGAGTGAAATGGATTTTCAGTATTTCTTTGTTTATTATGCTACACAAACTTCTAAAAAATATAGACTTCCCACTCCTATTTGTTTTACATTAAAAGGTCATCATTTTGTGCTCATCTGATGTTTCCTTATGACTAGCATTCTTGACCAGAATGCTACACATCTAATACAATACCGATGTAGTCCTTGCTGTGCTAAACACCTGAAGGCACAGGTCTCATTGGTGACAGTAATTTTAATCATCTGCTCAAGATAGGGGTTTGATTACTCCACTACATAATTATTATTTTTGCCCTTGCAATTAAAAAGCAGTCAGTGGAGAGGCATTATAAAGTGATATAAATATCATATTTTTCACCAACATGGTCCCTTAAATTTAGCTACTCTTGATTTTTGCCTGATAACCTTTTGCTGTGCGGGTTGCAAAAGGCTGGCTTTCCAATTCAGCACTTGTCCATTCAGCATTCACTGTGAGCAAGAGTCCTGCCTTTTCTGCTGTTAGTTTATCAATTTATTGATGGAATAAGGCATGCATTCCTATTTTTAGTGCTGTGCAACTAATTACTGTGCTTAATTATCTTGATATTCAAATTGTACTAAAGCTGGCCACAAAAAGCTCTTTAACAGCTAGCTTCTGTGCCCTTTTGGCCATCATTTTTTAGCTCCATTTTGTCTGTTTTCTTTTAGCACCTCCTTACTTTCCAGCATGACAAGATATTCCAGCCTCATCCTATCCTGCCCCCTACAGTCATCCATTTTTTCAAGGATCCCTGGTTCCTTTGAGTAGGAAATGGTCTTAAAGACCAAAATCTGGGTGCTATGTATGTTCCTTCAATGGTGAGTGAACTAGGAATTATGTGCATGCATATACACATTTGTGTTTATATAGACAAGTACATGCCAAAGAATATGAGTGCATATATATACATGTACACATGTACATATACATACACATACCTGTATATAAATATGTTTTTAAAAATAGTGATAAATGGGTCTAATTCCAGTTCGTGTCTCATCTCAAAATCCTTATTTTATACTTCCACGATCCTTCTTCCTTATTTGCTCATTCGGTCAATTCTATATTTAAATGATTTCCAAACCCACTCCATTACAAGAAATGTAAAAACCAAACCTATTAAGAAGAGTTAAGGATTTACTTGTGTATCAGCCTCGACCCCCACCTGCTCAATATTGAGGATAGGTAGTTAGGTACTATGCTCATAAATTACCTGGATTAGATCTTCCTTTCTTTTGCTGCCCCTTATAATCATTTAGAAATTCATCTAAAATATAATTGGTTTGTTTTTATTTTTAGGTTTTAGTTTTGTTTCATTTTCAAGGTGCTGGTAATACAAACCTGTGCATGCTAAGCACGTGCTCTACCACTGAGTTACACCCGCAGGCCCAGAGTTTTTGTTTTTCAATCCTTCTCATCCTGAATGATTTAATTTTATTTTCTGAGTACACACCTCCTTGATTTACCTCAGGATGGAAAGGATAAAGAATCGTTCTTCCAAATGTGAAAGCTGCATGAGAAGGCACACTCAGAAGAATTTCTCTTTACAGCATCTTTTCTTTTCTGGTCTCTCCTATTTCTGAGAGTAATCAACTTATTTCTGTTTTTTCTTTTTGAGTTCCTTTTTGTAAAGATAAGCGGAGATACATAGGCATTCCCTTCTTTTACATAAACTGTTCCATATATTCTTTTGTGTATTATTCTTTTGTGTATTCTTTTGTGTATTACTATTTGCCATAACACCGTATCCTGAAAAATCACTTGATATTAGTTCTAGAGATTTTTCTCATAGTTCTGTTTCAGCTGCACTGTAATCCAGTATGCATATATACCATAATCCATTCCACCATTCTCTATGCTTAGACATTTAGGTGATATCCAGTGTTGTATAATCACAAATACTGCTGCAGTGAACAACCTGTGTGTATGCATTTGTTTTGGGGTATCCTTAGAGTAGGCTCCTAAAAGTGGGATATCTGGGTCAAAGGACAAATGCCTAGAGATCTAGAAATGACCTAGGATGATTTTTATCCCTTTCATTTATAAATTAAGAGAGCTGGCTGGGACTGGATAATACTTGAAAAATCTTTCAGTTTTAAATAATTAATATATTAGGTCTCTAGGCCTAATATATCTATTGATTATAAGAAATGGCCTTGATTCTCCATTCCTTCCCATCGCCATACTTTTTGCTGTGTAAGTTGGCAGTTTCCCCATGAATAAGTGGGATATTTCCCACCTCAGATTAGGACTGGCCTTTTGACCGGCTTTAGCCAACAAAATGCAGGAGTAATAATTGTGGTGGAAGAGGCCTTGGAAGCGGCCACTTACTCTTTTGAAACATGTCCCTGTCATGTGGACAAAACCTGGTCTACCATGATGAATGACCAGAGAGATGTGGCACAGTCCCATCCATCACCTTTAGACAGCCAAGTGAGGCCCTTCTAGGTGAGCCCCAGGACCTGTCACACCAGCACCTGACAGCTGACTCATGGCTAGCCCACCTGGGTTCAGTGACATTTGACCTAAATCAGCTACCACCTGACCCCCAGATTCACAAACAATATGGGGTCATCATATTAGGATAATACACTTTGAGATGTTTTGTTACAGAGCAATGGAAGGGGTACAACAAAGACCATGGTGCTGTCTTCAAGACAACTTTGTCTTGGTCTTTTAGAACATGTAAAAGAATGATCTTGGTCAAAAGGAAAGGCATTTATAAGAAAGCTGCTCTTGGGTTTCCCAAGAAAGGGGCTGGCCAGGCATGGCTAAGGTATTTCACTCCACAGATCACAGGAGTGTGGAGCAGTGGCTCCTACCTTTGGGTCCCAGGTTTGGTTCTCTGCTAACCAGTGATATTCTACTGACACATCCTTGAGCTGCAAAGCCCTCATATGTAAAGGAGGGAGTGTGGCTGGGTCTTCAGTCCTATTCTCCTCTGGCTTGTCCACTCATGTGTTAACCTCATGTGACTAAAGTCTGATATTTTGCTAAGTTAACCAGTGAATTCTGACTTTTAAAGGCCATGGAAGCAGTAAGGCAAGGAGTCAGGTGGGGAGCATTCTTAAAGCAGCAAACACCTTTGCTAGACAACCCCGTTGTTGCATCATCGGTATAGCCATGCAGACAAACTGATGTCCGAAGGGAGCTTCCTGCTCACTCTCTATGGGGATTTTAAGGGAAAGAGATCATGGAAAAACATTCTGCAATTTTACCCTTTATAAGCATTTCTGCTCAGTTACATGAAAGGCTTTAAAAAATAATTTTGCCCGGAGGTAACAGACTAATTCAAGGATGGATAATGTTCACCTACCTCGAAGGAGCTCATGTAGTATTTGACAGAACATTCAATTCTTGTGAAAACACCACAAGAGATGAGATCTGTTTCTGAAAATGTGACTAGAATCAACAACTAGTACTCTCTGCCAAGAGGTGCACAAAATACAGGTTTTATTTATATTTATAGAGTGTTGAAGATACTGATAATTGAAAATATCATTACAGAATGTATTTGTAAAACTGCTGACTGTTTCTCCAATGAAAACACAACTGGGCATTAATTATGTGTGTGATTTGTTGTATTGGTGGGAGAAAATTTCTTTTTTTTTTCTCTATTTCTTATACAAATATACTGGCCTGCACATATCATCTGGTATCATATAATTCCATTTTATTATGCATAAATCTAAAAAAATGCCAAACAACTAGTTCAACTGCTTAGCATCCTGAGCACACGCACACTCAGAAATCTTTTGGTCATTTATAATACATACCTCTAAGCCACACAACATGACCCTTCTAGATAATTCACTGCAGGAAAATTTCCATTCCCCTTTGCATGAGCCCAGAGCCCTTTCTTACTGTCATTTCCAACCCAGCATGAGCCAGAATCACTAAAGGAAAGACTTGGGAGTAAAGAGGGCACCTTCACCTGGGAGTGGGTTGTGGGAGGCAGGATGGTTGCCCTACCAGAGCTGCATTCCTCTTCTGCACATCCTCTCCCTTCTCATTACTCTCACCAATTCCTTTGCAGGTGGTAGCAGGATGACCTCAGGATGCATCTCCTCCCCAAAGCCACTTGCCAGGAGTCTCAGCAGCTCCTTGGCTGGGGATGGGGAGTGGGCAATTCCAGGGAGAGTAAAAATATTGCCAGAAATGAGTGCCAGCTAGGTACCATTGATTTTGGGGAGAAAACAATTCCTTCTATTTGAAGAAATATCTGTTACTTAAATGGGTCAAGTGTGGCCATTAAGAACTCTATTGATCACATTCTTCTTTACTGGGCTGGGAAATAGTTCTTGAGGGAATTCAGTGTTGTTTTCCTAAAGTTCTGTGAATGAAAAAAATTCTCCAAAACATTCTCCTTTATGCTTCCACAAAATTGTCACCACATAACAAAACTTTAGAGTGCTAAACACATTCAGATGGAGAAAATTAATGCCTCAGAACAATGAGCTCTGGGGCCACACAGACACCTGACAAAGTTCCTTGGGTGTGACACAAGTTATCTTCATGATCTTAGCATGAGTGAGCATTTCTTCAAGGTCTGTGTTTTATCTCAGTAGTCAGTTAACTTTGTCTACAAGGAACCAGATAATAAGTATTTCAGGCCTTTAGCACATAGGCAATATGCACATGAAGGTGGCTGTTTCAGTGAAATTTTATTTGCAAGGACAGATGGGACACAAGAAAGGAAGAAAGTTTACCAGGCCTGGTTCTACTTCATGTCACACTAAGAAATTTTATCTTACACAATTTTTTTGAGTCTGTCTTTTTACATGGCAAGATTACTCCCATCACTAATTTCTTTACCCCACTGGTTTTCAAGGACACTGTTTAAGGATTTTCAAAGGCACAGAGTGCCACACAAACATAATGGGCTTTCATTTTTAGGGAGTTCAACCTACCAAGTTGGATTTACTGCTAATATTTCTAGGACATTGATGTACAAAAGCTGTCTCTAAGGTTCAAATAAACACATCTAAGGATTGATTGGTTTCTCTATCCATCTCAAGGCCTAGTTTAGACGGATGCCTAGTGCAGACCTAGCCTGAATCTCGTATTGAAATTATATACTTTCAGTCTTGTAGCTGCTTCACAATGTTATGTTTTCATACTATAAACATATTTCTCATCCTTAGCACTAGGTCTTGAACTGGATAAACAAATTCCAGAATCCCTTCTACAGGCTTACCTGTCAATGATCACTTTCCCACAATTTTCTCCCTTTTTTTGAGTCTATGTAGGTTTATCTCCAGATATATGCACAAATGCATTTCTATAAAAACCTGTAAGAATATACATATACAACATGTATTTTTCCTTCTGTCCACAAAGTGATACAAACCCACGTGGAGCCCCAGTGATCCAGCTTATGACAGTTAACTTAATGGACAATGAACCAGGAGAGGAAAACAAAAACGTACACAGACACCACTTCAAATTCATTACTTGGGCCTTGCAAGATGGAGAAACAGCAAGAAAAACATCTCCTTTGTGTCCTCTGTCATAAAACCACAGTTCACGACCAGCACCAACTGTTGCATGAGATTTTCACAGTGCTTGCCCAGACACACACTCATCTTTGCATTTCTGTCCCACAGCTGGTCCAGTTTGGCCTTGCCAGCATCAACACAGGACATGGGGCCACCCTAGGCAAAAATTCATTATCAGAAATTTTGAAACAAGTAGCTGCTAAATAGAGGTTCGATAATAGAGCCAAATTCACCTGTCACCTGCTGCTCTGTTTTGCACTGCAGATGTAGGAATATAGAAACATTTTAAGCAGCTTAGGGGCAGAAATAATGGAAAACTGGTGATTTTGGTAATTTACATATTTATAGAGACTGTGGAGATTTTAGTCAGGAAACAATGAAGAAAACAGAGTTGTCAATGATCAAATGCTGCCTGCCACGAAGGGCTAAACCTAGCAATTTACAGCTAAGCTCAGTTACACCTTTGAAATTACCACAAAAAAGAAAAATAAAACACCAAAAATGTGCATTTTGGTTCAGATTGTCAGCTTTAAAGCTCTATAAAAAGGATGCATCTGAGCATGTGACATTTCATACACATAAAAAATAACCTTACAGCGAATAACAGCACAACCGAAAACCAAACTATGCAAATCGATGATAAAGATTCATGTGCTACTCTCTTGGGAATATCTGATTTATTGGAACAAAGGCCTTTAGTCAAAGGAATAACCCTCTAATAGTATAATCTGAGGTATCAAGGGCAGGAGGAAAGCTCTCTCATCACATTCTGTCCTTGCTGCTCTTGGAGATGTCCTTGACATGTCTCAAATCGGCCATTGGTCATCTGTTGTCTGTGCAGTCCATTTCCCCATGTCACCTGGCCCAAAAGATGAGCTAAACTTCCAAATCACCTACTAAGCACAGTGCCTATGTGAATATAGAGATAAGGCAGATAAGAAGGAGGACCTTTTTTTTCAGATCCTGTATTGTATAGGCAGGATACTCATTTACCTCTCTGACCAGCTTTCCATTGCTGGGACAAAATACCTGACACTTAAAACTTAAAGGAGGAGAAGTTTATTTTGGCTCATGGTTTCTGAGATTTCAGTCCATGGTCAGTTGGTTGCTAGGCAGAAACATCATGGCAGCAGGATGTTAAGGAGCAAAGCTGCTCATCTCATGGCATCCAAGAAGCAAAGCTCAGGAGAAGAGTGCCAGACAGAGATACACCCTCCAAAGCCAAGTCTCCAGTGACCCAGCTTCTCCAACTGGTCCCTACCTCCTAATAGCATATTCAGCTCTGAACATGAGTGGATTAATCCACTCACGAGTGTAACACCTACATGATCCAATCACCTCTCCAGGAGTCTCTTAAGTCTGTCAAGTTGACAAGATTAACTTGGCTAATCTAGGTAACATAGGTTACCACCAAGATGTACTGCAAATCTGTTTACTAGATACCAGGATTTTGCTTATACCTCTTTTCATAAGAGCATCAGTTGAAGATTTGTGGGAAAGGCAGCCTTATCATACAAGTGCTCCAGTCCTTCAGGCCCTCTGTTCCAGATTCCATACAGTGCCCAAATTTTCATCCTGGACATTGTGCCAATTAGTCATGGCTCTGACAGCTGGCATGTCAGTGTGTGGATAAGTAGATACTGGCATGGGTTTTAATTGACTGACTGACTGACTAACTAAACCATGAAATCATTCTTTTCTTGGTTCCATATGAAGGGAGGAGGTGACATCATCCAGACTGGGAGAAGAAGGAAACACAGTGAATAAAAAGGAGATGGGAAAGGAGGAGAAGTAAAGGAGGAGGAGAAGAAAAAGAAGAGAAAAGAGGAAAAAGAGGAGGATGGAGCGGTGGGAGGGGTAGTGCATGGTAGGAGACTGGAGAGGAACTCCTCCTATAGCTAGCTGCCTTGGGTGCCAATCATCCACTTCTCTGTGAAACAGTAAGGTTCAAATTTCAGATCAGAATGGGTCTAGGGTAGAGGGGAGGTACCACGGATGAGCACTTTGCAGATTCTGAGCCTCATTTCCAGCTAGTTCACTTTAGTTGGATCAATTTTCATTAACTGTTCAGTTTTCCATCTAGCGCTACTCAGGAGGGAAGGAATACCTGCTTCCTACAGTCCTGTCTCCTGTGTTTGTGATGGGACCACCATGCCAGCCAAGTAAGAGGGCTGGCAACTGCAGACTGGGAAATGGCTGGAGAAATCCACACAGTATTTTTCAAACCTCCTAAGCATAAAGCTGCCTCTTCCATTTTTCTACCTACTTGCTACAAATTCCAGAAAGGTTTGAAGATATTTTTCAATGGAAAACTTTAAAAAGTGCAGCAAGAGAGAGGTAGAGCCACAGGCCCACTGATGCCAAGCTGATTTACCTCATGCATCTTCAGGGTACAATTGCTTGAGGGTGAAGAGAGGTATGTGGGTGGACTCAGTGTGTTAAATGGGAAACTGCAGGATTGCAGGGGTGGAGACTGATAGGGAAATCTGGGTCCTTCCAGAGGGAAGGTGATTTGTGGGTAAACCAAACTTTAGGGGAGGCCCTATTCACTTATCCCCTGGATTTCTATGAAGCCAGTGCCTAGTTTTGAGGTAAAAAGAAGATTAATCAAAAGTAGGCGAACCTAAAGCTTTACTCTATAAAGGCAAGGGGAGCAGCTACTGCACTATTACATGCAGATAATTTCGTAAAACTATTAGCTGGGACAAAGCCACCTAAATCCTCAGGCTACAGCTGACAGCCAAAAATACTAAGCTTTTTACAATTATTATTTCAGCTGAAGTTAAGGCTATTCTCCCATGGAATGTCAAAAGAAAACTGTTATAGCAATGTGAAGGGAAAGACTTAAAATATTACCTGTAGCAAAATTTCCCTGGAAGTCTGCACTGGGTGTTATTTGATCTATTCCTAAGGTAGTTTAAAGATTTTATATAAGTACGAATACTTATGTCACCCATCAAGAGCCCTGACTCTTGATATCCTACCCAAACTGACTGACAAATTATCCTACCAATGCCTTTTCCAGCAAAGTGCTGCTGACAAGCCCTGGGCTAGGAAAGGTGTCCTTCAAGAATAAGTGTCTTCCCCAGGCACAGATCAGTGGCTCTCAGGAGCTGGATTTGTTTCTCAGGCCCGACACTTTTCTTTCTTGAGCATCTTCAAGGGATATTCTGTTATCCAGGGACAGGATCTGGAGGATCCTGGAGTGTAAAAGCCCGAAGGAAGGAAGGGGAGACAGAGGCCATTGAATCCAACCCTCTCATTTTACCAGTGAAGAATAGCTGGCCCTGATGTGTATGAAAAAGCCAGTCTATCTTCACAAGTGCAAGTAAAAATCAATTTTAAATCTAACTTTCTGACTGTGGATGGGCTCTAGGCCCTGCCAATATTGCCAAAGGGCGGAAAAGAAGTTAAAGGGAATCAAAATAGAGAAATATGTGTTAGCAGAAAAAGCAAGACTAATAATGATGGAAAAAAAATCTCCGAAATTTCTTTTCCTTTCTTCCTAATTAAAAGTATTCTCAGGTCTCAGGCCATTTGGTATAGGATGCTTACAGTACCATTTCTCTAAAATCACCTGGGGACAAGATTTACAAACCGTTCATAGCCAAACTAATTCAAATATATTTTCCCACATCCAGAAAGCATTTTCATAGCTCTTGCTGTGTGTCAGGTGCTGGAATGTAAAATGAGTAGAGGCCCCACACGGCCTTCACATTGTTTATAATCGAGTGAGTTTTAAAGCATCTTGCCAAGAGTGCTTGAAGTAATTATGTGCTCCTGTGGCCTAATGAAAATTAAACCTTATCTTGTGGGCCCATTGATTTTGAGAACTCATCTAAAAGTTGATTTTTACTTTTATTTAAAATCAGTTTCTTCCCAGTCTCCCTGGTATATTTTGTTCAAGTGAAAATTAGAAGACCCATGGCTTTACATAGACTGTGGTGTTTGTTTTCAACTTCACTATTTTACATTTAATCAGTAAGTTATATACCACATCTTCAACAGTGATCATCTCTGAGTAAGGAGATTTGGGGTAATTTTATTTTCTCAATTTTTGCTTACCTATATTTTTCTAAAATTTCTAAAATGAACATGTGTTACATTTGAAATAAAAATAATAAACTATTTAAAAACCAATGTATCCATTTAAAGTTATATGTTAGATGGGAAAATATTCATATGGGTGATGTAAAACGTAGGGCAATAGAATAAAATTTCTTTCAAACTCATGAATTTGAATTTCTATCAAATTCAAAGAGATATCTAACGCACAGCTGGTGACTAAAAGTAGGAAATGCTCCCATGGAAAATCTTAAACTCCTTAGCTTCACCTGCAAGATCTATGAGGTGATGGTGAGAAACGGAAGATTGGTCCCGCCAAATGAATGGGAGATGAGTCATAGACTTTTACAACAAAGGAATAAGGAATATAAATGTAATACTTAGGGCAGAATAAATTGCTGTAACAAATAGGCCCAAACACTAATGGCTCTAACAGATTTTTTTTTTCTTTCTCACAACACCTACTGAGGGCTATCAGTTTGGCAAGTGCCTCCCTCCTGTCTGTTCTTCAGACAATCCAGCAAGGCATAACCCTGCCATTTTTAACCTGTGCTCTCCAAAGGGACTCTGGTGGCTCTGGTCCAGCCATAGGGAATGGGAAAGTATGGAGCTGCACATTTAGAAGCTTTTGCAGACCAGACCTGTAAATTACATGCACTCCTTCCATATACATGTCAATGAAGAAAATGAACCCTATGGACAAGAAAGAGGCTGTGAAGTGAAGTTGGGCAGCCATAGAAGGGAAGAACCCAAATTGGTGAACAGCTGGCAGTTATTGCCACAGCCACAGACAAAATGGACCACAGGACTAGATAGCTAGTAGAAGTTAGTTAAGAGGATTGTTCTGAAGCAGAGGAATAACATGCAATGTGGGACATATTGAGCAAAATTTCAGGCAATATGCTTTACAGACAAGAAATCTGGAAAGACTACGTTCTAGCATCAGCTTGGGAATTCAGAGAGCGTACTGATACAGTAAGTGATTACAGAAGTTTGATAACGAATGTGATGGTTAATGTTCATGATCAACTTGATTGGATTGAGAAATGTCTTGGAAATTAGTAAAACACACTTCTGAGTGTGTCCATGAGGGTGTTTCCAGAGATGACTGGAATGTGGGACCCCCACACGAAGGAAGAAGGCCTGCCCTGAATGTAGGCAGTACTGTCCAATGGTGGGTGGAACAGAAGTGGGAGAAGGAAGAAGGCAGAGAGCAGGCTCTTTGGTTTCCAGTCGCCATGAGGTGAGCAGTTGTTCTCTATCACATGCTTCCTTCCATGATGTTCAGCCTTGCCTCAGGCCCAGTGCAATGGGGCCAAGGGATTGTAGCCTAAAATTTCTGAACCCATAAGGCAAAAAACAAATCTTTCCTCCTTTAAACTGTTTTTCTCAGGTATTTTGTCACAGTGATGGAAAACTGACTAATTTGACAAAGAAATCTAATATTTGCTGAAACATTACTTAAGAAACCCAGAATTTCCAACACATACTTACTGGAAAATCAGATGCCATTTTTGGGTCAGTCTACTGTATTGAAATGATGGCTATCAAAAATGCTGTTGGCTTGTGTAATTTCTAAATTTGTACTGAGAAGGGTGCACATTTAACAAAAATATGCACTTTGTTAGTTTCTAATCTTATAGTCAGAAAATCTGTCCAGTGTGTTAGATATTGACTAGAATGAGTTTTTATTTTGTTCTATCACTGCCTAAAGGATAACCTTAAGGTAATCAATCAAATCAACTTTTTATTTCTTCTTTCTCATCCATATAATGAGGCCAGAATATTGACCTATCTTGTAATGCATTTTACAAAATCAACACAAAGGTTTATATTAATGCTATTAATCAAATTAGCGATGAAATGACTAATAAGTAATTAGTCATGGAACAGTGACTCCATTGTAATTATATGCTCAAAGATTTGCAGCCCCTCTTGAAGCCTTGACCTCATAGAAAAAATAATTAACACTACTTCTTATCCTTTGATATTAGAGATGGCAAATGAGGTTGTGGTCTTGAAAGATTATTTCGGGCAAGTCAATCCTTGAAAGGCTTATGAAAACAGATGCCTCACAATTCAGCCAAAATATTTATCAAGCACCTATTTTAATCTATGTTCATGAGTAGTCTAAAAAGGAATTTTCCATAATTTCTGAACTCCTATAATATTCAGGTATATACTTAATTATAGTAAAAATAAGGATGTGGTAGGATAGTTGCTGCAAATCACTTTTAAGGGGTATTTAGGGAAAACAAAAGTTTTGATAGCATTTCAGCTGCCTTTAAAGAATAGTTAGAAATTCACTGGACAAGGACAGGCAGGTAAAAGAAATATAAGATCACAGAATATTTCTTACAATTAAAATCAGATTAAGAGAAAAATTAAATATTTTAAGCTTTAATCATGGATGATAGCTCTAAGGAAGTAGTCAATCTTTAGATTAATTTTTCCCAAAGCATTTGGACAACTTGTTGATGACAGGTTAATGTGGGTTCTGAAATAAACAAAGTTCCCATGTTCAAAAATAAATCAGAGCAATATTAGGTTAAATAAGATTAAACCTGCTTCATTGCTATATGATAGGCAGACCAGAGGCTATGCAAATGAGCTCTGTGACTCTTTAAGAGTAGCATGTAAGACAAAGATTTTTAAAAATCTAAATCAAGATCCAAAGTTTCTGAAGGTATATTCATTCACATTACAACTCAGAAATAGTCTTAGCAAGATTTTATAATGTGGCTTTGATATGTAGGTGTTTTTAATGCAACAAATGTGACAAATGTCAAATGAATATAGCTCTAACAAGTGTTTAGGGCCATCTCAGATATTTGTGAGGCTATTTGGGCCAAGAATGATTGATTTTTCTCTTGATTATTAAATTATTCAAGGCTTAAATTAGCAAGTCCTAATTATGAAGGTAATGTAATAACAGAAAATTCAAGCTCTATGCCACCAGAAACTATTGATTTCTGAACTAGAAACAATATCTATCCAAGACAGGGCTATTTTAGTTGTAAAGGATGTCAAGGACCTTTGCCTGATAGAAGCTAAGAGATGGGTCAGGGATATTGGTGGAGGATTCCAAATGAAGTATAAGGAAATTAAGATGGATAAATGAGTATGAAGAGTTATTTACTAATGTTCTTCCTATAGCAGACACTGATGAACTCTTAGCAATGCTTCCTACTGCTACCTGCAGAATAAATGCTAAGTAATGAGCAATCATAACAAAGCTTTCCTTTTGTGTAGTTGAGTTTCAGACTTTTTCACACTCTTTCTGACACAAATGGCAATCCTCATACTTTTAGTTTCTGGATCTTGGCAGAAGATCATCACTATCTTTAATATAATAGAGAGTGTAAAAATGCCTACTTAATCCAGAATGGAAAAAGCTACCTCAGAAGGAGCACATAGTCTGTTAACATGCCACATTGAAAGAATGTAGAATTACATATATAAATCCTTACCTAACCGTTCCCAGTTGTCATTTTTGTGCTCTTCAAAAATGATACCTGATGAGTTCTCTTACTTTTCCAGAATTGCTTTTCACTTATAATTGAGATAAATGTCCTTTAAATAATTTACCATTTCAATTAACTATTATACTTCTATATGAACACATATAGATGAATAAACCATCAATTAGTGGATATATACTGAGTACATGCTTTCGGCCAGACACTTTTCTAAGTTCTCTCTCTCTCTCTATATATATTTATTTATTTACTATTAATAATATCTCTATAATGTTGATACAGCCATTATCTCTGAAGGAATTGACATACAGAGATATTAAGTGACTTTCTGAGAGTGACATAGCTTGTAATTGATGAAACTATGATTTGAACCCTGACCATCACACTCTTCAACTATCAGCACTATCTATTCTATGTTTGCATGAATATGTTTTCTTCAGAAAAATCAAGCTTTGAGCATTTAAACACTATCCAGGTACATAAATAAATATATATATTATACGTTAGTTCTTTCATTATAATTAGATTAGGCAAAGCATTCATAATAATTTCCTAAGAGACAAGCTAATAATTTTATCCTCTTGAAATAGTAATAATAATAATAATAATAATAATAATAATAATGTGGCATGGCATTTACACTAATCTAGGGAATCACCCAGCCTCCCTCCCTCCTTGGATCTGCTAGCACTAGGTTGGCTTGCTGTATGTGAGTAGGCAAGCTGCCTGCATTCAAAGTGACATAAATAACTAGGACAATTAGTGAGAAAGTAGAGAGGGGTTCTGTTTTTCCTGAACTGTTTAGAAAACTATTGCAATTACTCATTTCTCTTTGGAAGATGACCTGCCGACCAAGCACCCATTAGCCACCTTTCTCGCTGCATTCCAGGGTGGTCCCGTTCATTACAAGGACTACTTTTACTACCACAGCACTACTCGTTATGAATGACCTGTGTGTACACTTTTGCATTTCCAGCAAAACGACAAGAGGCAAAATAGCAGAATTGGCTCATTTCCCAGTGAGTTCTTGCAAATTCCTTGCATGTTTCAGAGAATGTATCATGGCCAATAATCCTTTTTCAACTCAAAATCAAGAAAATAATCATAGTCACTGTTTCATGTGAGTCATTTTGAGGTATATAAGCAATGTGTCACAGGCTTTCTCTATTCCTCTATAGGTCCTGACTGGTAGGGTAAAAATCCTTGCTCTAAACTCACTCTGAGGTGGTTATAATTGTTCCCTAGTACAGAAGTGTGCTAGTTCAAAAGCAAGGACACTTTTTTGTTATTGGAGTTACAGAAAAATGTAGATTAGATTTAGTCATCAAGACTTCACGGGGACAGCGTCTATCTTAAAAGAGATGAAATCCAACAAAATGATCAAATAGAATCATCTAAGTAGTTTGCTTTGAGCATCTATCTCCTGTTCCCTTTTTCCTTCTCTCTCCAGGACACTTCTCTGGCCTCCTCTCAGGAGCTAGGCAGAGCAGTCTCTCAATTCATCCAACACTTCCAACTAGGAAGGAACCAAAATCAATTAACATTAACAACTTGATGTAATTTACCTTTACTTAGGGTACGAACTCTTCCATCCAATTGTAGTGTAGAGTCCTCTGGTCTTTACTAATTAATTTCAACTATCAGGGAGTAAAATGAGGAGATTTTTTTAAAGGAGGAAAATTTCCAGAACACTGAAATCATCCCACAATTAGAGGTCATGATTCAAATGACTACCCATGCCTGTGTGGTAATGTAGATTAAGTCAAGAGAGAGTGAAGAGGCCAGTAGAACGCTAGAGAACACACACATGTTCTCTAAATGCTACTCTTGTCATCATAAAATAATATAAGCCTGATTCCACATTATCATTTGTCAATTAAAAATGAAATTTTTTAAATCTGAAAAAAAGACTCTAAGTGTAACCAATATACTATTTTTTCAATATAAGTGGGAAAATGTACCCTTTTAGGTGATTTCTTTTGATTTTAAAAGGCTAGCAATTCCATGGGCATCTAAATGTACTCTATAAGCTTTACAAAAACACTATAGGCCTGAGCTATCTAAAAGCATGCAATTTGAGACATCTACCTTTGACAGGTCTCTCTTTTCCAGTTTGTCTTCTGTCCCAAATCTCACAGTTCCTATGCATTTACTTTCAATATGGTGATAGACTCAAATTGGATCTAGTCCCAGGGCTGGCCATTAGTATCTTTCATAAAGAAAATGATTTACAATTTTCAATGCACTGTTAATACGAATTACCTATTTGACTTTCATAATCATCAATTAGCATGCTTTTATCATTGGATATATAGTAACATATTATTTGCTTGATCACGATTATCTATAATACACATGTACACATATATACATACATAGGGTTACATATGGTACTGCATTTTACAAATGATAACATAGTTATCTGCTATAAGGTAATATGATGACAGTAAAACTCTCCCTAAATTCTAAAAAGTAAACTGCAGAATTTATGTATAACAAACAAGATCAGATTATGCAAAAAGAGACCTTGGGGATAAAATAGTTCCTGGGCTAGAAATAAAAAGAGCAAAGCATTGCCTACGATCTAATAGACTGTATGTAGAATTTAACATAATCAGACGCTAATCTTTTGGTGGTGGTGTGTTGTTGGTGGTGGTAGTGAATTCGGTAAGATTCTTGTCTCAGGGAAAATGTTCTTACCCATGCACTTCCAGGGAAGAAAGACTGACCTAATTCCACAACCCAGCCTATCTTGTCCTACAGAGAGACAGATAAATTACTATCAGAAATGGAACCAACTGGCTTACCAGAGCTCAGAATCTTCTCCTATGATTCAGCACTCACCAAGTAACCTTCTGATCATAATTTGACATTTGATTTAGATTTCTTAAACAGGATGGATGCATGAACTAGAAGAAATTGGTATAGAGTGCCCTTGGCAGTCATGCTTTTTACTGTAAATTTATAAATTGGCAATCTGGCATATAACTCAAAGTCCTGTGGGCAGGCTTAGAGTCAGCCTCTGAAGGTGGGTTGGACTCCTGAGTGACTGAATCAAGATCAGAGCTTGGCAAGCCACTGACTAGGCCTTCCTTCTGTGCGTACCCTTGCCAAGTCAGCTCTTTTTCTGAAGGGATCAGGCAGCCAGTGACTGGTATCCTCACACCCCTGCCATGGGCACTTCTTTATAATTCAAATCACTTCTTGCTAGAGAAGATTCCACTGCCCTGGGGGATGAGGTGATTTGCCCAAAGCCACACAATTGCTAGGTAGCTGAGTAGGGTTAGAACCCTGATCTTTCTCCTCAGGACACTTCTCTGTCCAGTGTACCATGATTTTAGGGCTTGTCCTGGTGTTATTGTTAAAATAATTGTGCCCTGACCACTTTCTGCAAATGTCCAAACAGGAGGGCCTTCCTTTGGGCAGTTCAAGGTGGCCTAGGGCTATGTAGGGAGCGAAGGCCAGTGAAGTGGTTCTAGAAGCATTCCCTGCTCCACCTAGGATGTGTCTGGGCACATCCCAGGCAGGTTACTTTTCCTGTTCTCTAGCTTGTGTATAAACCTAAAAGTGAAACTTGGGGTTAGGCATGTGAAGCTGCAACTATTAAGATTCTTTTAAAACAGCTTTATTGAGATATAATTCACATGTTGCAAAATCCATCCATTAAAAACTATAATGCAGTCATTTTCAGATATTTACAGTCTAATCTAATATCATATTTTCATTTTATAGTACTTTTAACCTTAGAAAGAAACTTCATGCTATTAACAGTCTCTTTTCCTCCTACCTCAGCTCTAGGCATCCACCAATCTACTTTATGTCTCCATAAATTGAACTATTCTACATATTGCATATATATTTCACTATATGTGGTCTTTTGTGACTGGCCTTTTGTGCCAACCATCAAATTTCTGAGGTTTATTCATGTTATAACATTATGTGGGGCAGGCTGTATCTTGCTATAAGTGATTTCACGTTGTACAGTTGTACAAGATAGGTGCTTTCAGGCTGACTTTCGCCCTAAGTGACTCCATTTTATAAAACAGCAGGTTGCTCCATTTCAAGTACAAATTCTGAGGCAGGATGTGTTAATGTCTCATCTGTGCCAATAGAGAACCCTCAGATGCTGGACACACAAACTTATCCACAAAACCCCCAGATTCATAGCACAATCACAAAGCATAAACTGATAAATAAATTAACCTAGCTAATAAAAAATTGCCAGGGGCTGGGGACTTAGCTCAGCAGCAGCACTGTGCCTGACAAGTGCAAGGTTCTGAATTCAATCCCCAATACTGAAAAATAAAAATTGCCACCTATAAACATATAAAGCTGAATCAAGGACACACAGGCACATGATATAACTAAGTTCTATTCATGAAAACCAGGCCTGGGACCTTACTAGACACACCAGATAAATAAATGATGCAACCCCCTCACCTGCATCATATAAAAGGAGGGAGACCTGATTCTGGGTGTGGTGGTGCCACACTGACCTGCCATCTCATTAGGCCACCTGGTGCATGTGTAAGGAGGCCAATAGACCATGATCTCCAGCTCGCTTTTACAGGCTTCTGCTCAGCTTCATCTCCCTGCTGGACACCAACCTCAACTGCTGGCCATCCACATTCCAGCTTTCACCAACTGTGCTGTCAACAAGCCCCGAGTCTCCTGATAGGCACCTGGTGACTTCCTACATCTCTGGAGCCTTTTGGTCCTGGCTTTCAGTTCTCTTTCCAAGCCTGAGCCACTCTTAACCCTTTCTTACATTATTGTGTAAAGTGGTGTGTGACTTGAGTGCTTTAGATATATAATAGTAATTAAGATAGGAACAAAAGAACCTATGATTGCCTAGCTTACTGACTACTGAGTGACCCTTGAGCACTTGGCCTAATAAGGCGGGCAAAATTAATGTAGCTCATTAATTCATTGTTATTCAATAAATTCTGACATTGTGGAATGACACAAGTGGGTCCAGTCTATGTTACTGGCATAGCTCATGCATGATGAGCCTGTGTCAACATTTCATTACTGGTACTAAGAGGATATGAAGGATACTTGTGCCCCAAACCCAAAGTTTAAACTATGCTGGTGATGTGCTTTTTAGGTTAATGTTCTGTTCCATTATTCCAGTGAATTTTTGGGAAAGAATAGCTAGGAGAATCTTTAGTACTTTACTTCAATTAAAACAATACTATACTTTAAAAAAAAATCACAATCTGTTGTTCTTTCTGTTATTGGGTTAACTTTTGCACAGCTTCTCCCTACATACTCTCTTCCCCCTCAGTTAGTTCGGACTCTTCCTGCTGTCCTGTGGAGACGCCTGCTCTCAAGCCAGACTGGCCACCTCTGCTGCCCCTGTGGCTCTAAGAGCAGCCTGGTTAGCACCAGGGAAACTTCCTTCACGTTCACAGGCAGAACAAGTGATCCTGTCTTTAAGCTTCTATGCCCAGGCTCTAAGCTCAGCCCTATATTAGTGGATTCCAGTTGTTACTCGAGGGTCGCTGCAGTGATTAGGAGCTGCATGAGGACAGGGACCATGCCTTACTCATCTTATCCCTCACCTCCTCCCAACTGCCACACCCTGTAATCAACAGGGGTGTTAGAGATTGAATTGAAGTGTGTGGCTCAGAAAAATGACACCTCAGTGTTCTGATTATTTTAAATTGAAGGCACTTGGTGATCAGAAGATGACAGATGAGGAGTTCTCTCAAGTTCCCTTATCTGCTTGAAGACTAGATTCACCAAAGAGGAATACAACTGCTTTCAATCTTATTGCAATTCCACTAACAAAGGGAAATTAAATTCATATCACAGAGAAAGAGACTGAAAATCAGACATCACATTGATAGCACACAAGGCCTTGTCCCAGCACATTTTCTACCCTCCCAAGCCCATCCATTTTAAAGACCATTTACTCCTCTCTAAATTTCCCTCACATCCTATTTCCCTCTCTCCTCTAAATAAGGTTATATATATTTCTGAATCTCTTTGCATTATCAGGTATTCACCTTCCTATGATGTTTCCACACACATAAACAAATGAACATGTTTTCTATCCAGTTAATCTCTCTATTGACAGTTTATTTTGGCAGATTTAAAGACTACACTTCAGAAGAGGAGGAATTCCCTTTGCTCTTATAAAATCAAAGTACAGTAGTGTAACATCTTTGGGATTCCACAAAGTAACAGAAAAATAGCAAAGTTCCCCAAAAGTCTCAGATGCACAGATTATCTGGAGAATATGTTAATCACAGAGAGGTTACATACAAGATACAAATTGAACAAGACATTTTAGGATAAAATAGGTTTGCTGAATCTCTACCACATGCAACACACTCCCTCTGGCCTTTGCTAATCAAATGTTAGTGCTTAATGCCAGCTGTCTCTTCAAATCTCCCAGATGTTGGAGTCCTATTTTTCAAAATGCCCTTTAAAGACAGTATTTCCAGTTTGGATTTCCTGGGAGTAGGATGGCCAGTTTGATATGGCATCTAGGTCCACTTGGAAAGGCTTTCACCATGTCAAAATCCAATCACTATGGAGCCCTTGTAGGAAATCTGATTTCCTAATGTGGCCAAGGTCAAATCAGGCAGCATGTTTCTCTGATTTTCTATCTCCCCTGTTCAGGTGCCATGTGCTTTTATTATTATTTTGGGGTGTTAGATTGGCAGCATAGTCAAGGCAGGGTAATGGAATCAAGCCTTTCATTCCTCTCATTTGCTCAGCTTTATAGCATCTAAATGACAGCAGGAAGGAGGAGGAAGCTGCAGATGCCACCTGCAATACTCTGTCTTGAGCTCACCGCTTTGCCTTGCACAGTATCCCTCAGTCTGAATTCCTCTGGCTAATGTGTCAGCACCTGATTCTGCTTCCATTTTCATTCTCATATTTCACTCTGGGCTCCTGATATGTGGCTAGACCTGACAAGAATAAATTTATAAGGATTCAAGATACAGACAGCCTTGAATATATTCCAGTTAAAGGTCCATAGGGGCAACAAAGAAATCATCTCTAACTTAGTTTTCGAGCACTGTAACAAGGGCATTTTCCAGGGGAGAAAAATCATATTTTATTGTTGCACTTGTAATGTTCACAGCTGTTAAGGATTTTCCACCCCCTAAATGACAATACATTAAGGATAGCCTTTCAGTCTCTGTAAGGGAAGGCAGTGCCAATGTTCAGGAATGCCCTGGGCTCCTCCTGGAAGCTGTACTTTTCACTCCCCCAAAATCAATTACTATGTATCCAAATGTTGGAGTTGGGCTAGTGGTTTTTAACTAATCAGGTTTCACGACAATTCTTTTCCACAAACTAATTGTTATTAATGAAAGGTGAAATGAGAAAATACTTTGCCTTGAGCAGCCTGCTGATATGCTAATACCCTCTATTGCGGAAATACTAATGAGTCAAAATTTAATCCTCACATAAGTAGCAGGGAGCAAGGGTTTCAGAACATAAGACTCAGGTGAGGCCCTTCTCTGCTGCTTCCTGGGCAGGTGGTTTTGGAAGACTGAGCCTCACTTACCTCATTGGTAAAATGGGTTCTCTTGAGCATTAAATGAGCTCATGTGTTTATCTTGTATATTAATCCTATGTAAATATAAAGTCGTATGTGTAACATCACATGCATATTCATGTTCTATAGTGTTTAACACGGGATTTCCTAAAGAATTGCATAAGAGGGCAAATAAATACTGTTTTGCACTCTTGGCATTTTTAAATAGAAGGATTGGGACAAAACAAGTTTGAGAACTGCATCATTAGGAGCCGGGCAGATTCTGAAGTTATTGTCATCACCTCAGAAATCAATATAAAAATTGGTGTTAGATATATGGAAAGTGCAACAAAGTCTACTCACCAAGTGATGAGCAATACAATAAAATGTACCATGGAATGGAATATACTATGCAGCCTTAAAAAAATCATGTTTTAAAAAAACTTACGTGATGTGGAAAATAGTATACATATATATATTATATAAATAGTATATATACACTATTCAACAACATGTATTCTTGCATTTTTTATTTTAATTTTTAATTTTTAAAATTAATTTATTTTTTTCAGTACTGGAGATTGAACCTCTGTACTGAGTTCTAGCCCCGGCCCTTTTATTGCCTAATCTGTGCTTGAATTTAGGATACTTCTGCCTCAGCTTTCCTAGTGCTGGGATTATAGGCACATGCCACCACACCTGGCTCACACATTTCTATATAAATGTGTATATAGAAAATTTTTAAAAATTAGAAAGGAACACACCAAAATTACCTCTGTATAAATACAAGTACAAAAAAGCTTCTAATTAAGGATTTTTTTATTCTTAAAAATAATATTTGATTATTACAAATTTAGTATGAACAGAGTTGTACATGAATGTTAAAAATTAATCTACTTACAAACTGATGAATAGAAGAATAAGTGTAGATAAGATAAAGCAATAATATCAATAGGTTTTGTGATACTCAGAATACTGTTAAATTTTAAGAGGGAAGCTGAAAAAATAGTTTATACAGATTGAATCCCAACATGCAGAGAATCCTGTCAGGGAGTTCACACTCAGTTTACCATTTAATCCTTAGGATAACCTATCGGTTACAGCGCCACGTTTTGCACTGGTTTTCATACAAGTTTGAACAATAGTAACTGAGAGAGAGGAAAGTGGCTGAGAGCATGAGCTCTAGAATCAGATTCCAGCTTCAAAATATACTAACTCACTGACTTCGGGCAGATGATGTAACTCTTATAACTTAGTTTCCTCCTCTGTCAAATAAAGAAAATGCCACTTCTACCGTGGATGTGAGGATGTGGAGTAATAATCCCAGGTCCTAACAAAAACACTGAGTTGTTAAAAATGTTAATTATTAATAATAAAAGTGCCAGAAATTGAAATGATTTAGAGTTCTTGTTTAGAAGCCCAGAGAGGAGTATTACAGATGTTAGACCAAAGCAAGAGTTCTGCTGAATGTATAAATCCAATCTGAAGGAACTTTGAAAGGCATGAGCAGTGAGCGGTGTGTGCCTCGAAGGCGACGCCCCAGAATCTCATCTTTGTATTAGGGTGCTTGCTTTCCATCCTGCCTCTCATTCCAAGATCATTCTTTTAATTGATTGGCAACTGGTGCCACCACTAGGGAAGGAGTATTATGTAGACATTTGAAAGACAGGGAAAAGAGATCAGAGGGAAGTAAGACAGGACCTGTAGGAAACCAAATGTAATACATAGATTTACAGGTACATAATTTGAATGTCATCATTGAAAACAGAATTTTATCCAGGAAGTGTAATTCATACTAAGAAAAATTAACAAGGGCTTGGTTTATAAACCAAGAATACATTGCTCCATTGGCAATGCATACTCTAAATACTACTAGATAGCTAGGTTTTTTACATTTGAAAGTTGAATTTCCGGAAAATACACTAAGAATGAAGGAGTTGCAGGCCTTATGAAGTTTTCTTCTATTGCAGTCACCGCTGTTTCTAGTATCTCTACTAGAACAAAATGTGGCATAATAACTGCTCAATAAACTGTTGTTGAGCTTTATAAAAACCAAAAATGAAGAAGAAAGGAGGGATGGAGGGAGGAAGGAAGGAAAGGGAAGGAGAGAGAGAGAGAGAGAGAGGGAGAGAGAGAAAGAGAGAGAGAGAATGAATGAGAATGGTTTCTGGCCAAGGACTAGTATCACCCACCCAGGGGAGATTGACTCCCATGCCGCCACCACCCTGAGGCTCCCCAGACCATGTGCCCGGACTCCTTGCCAGTGCTTGCTTGGTGCACTCTGAGGCCGGATAGGACTGCTGAGCCAGTGATACATCCTTGCATAAGCAATCATTTGAAAGAGATCCAGAATTTGAAAGGAGGCAGGAGGCAGGAGAAACAGGACATGACAGAAGATTGGCCTCTGTCCTTCCTTTTCCAGGCATCAGACAAAAGGACTATCTTTTCCTGTGTAATTCCAAATTTTATTTTGTAATCTAAGCTCTCTCACTATAGACAGCACTGAATATTTCCAACTCATGAGCTCTCATCCTAGATCTGAGGAGAAAGCTTAAATGAGTTTAGAAATGGGTTTCTCTCATTAAACCACATATTCTTACATTAGATTTTATAATATTCCCTGCTTGTCCTTAACAATAATCTGGAGATTTGAAAGCCTCTGCTTTCATCTACCCTTGGATGGAATTCTCCTCTTACACATTTAATCTCACCAATCATTTACAAGTCCATATTGTACAAATCAATAATGACTAATACCACTCCTAAAATTCTATTATCTTGCCCTATATACTATGGCCCTCTCCAAAGTAGACCAGGAATGTATGAACCAAATTGAAGTATTCTATGACAACCACAAGTCAGTCATAAATCTCAAAACTGCAGTTTTCTTCATTTCAGCCATTTTTTTGGCTTTCCTTTCTTTCTCTGCACGTGATTTCCCCATATTTTAATGTCATAATAACACAAACAATATATCGTCCACAGAAGATCTATTCCAAGATCCTACCAGAGGCTGGAAGTCACAGATAGTATGAAAACCTGCATGTGCTGTTTTGCCCTTCACATACAACTTATGATAAAATTTAAATTATAAATTAGGTATGGGAAAAGATTAAACATAAGAATAATGAACGAAATATCATGCTGTATATAAGATATGTGGCTACAGATTCATTCAAAATATCTTCTCATACTGTACACAGCCTTTTTCTTACGATGATATGAGATGACACTTAAGAGAAGCACTTGTTAGCTTCTCTTTGTCAAATCTGAATCGCCAGCACCACTACTCTTGTGAGTTACTTGAATACAAGCACTGCAGTGCTGTTATAGTTCACCCAATAACCCAGACAGCTACTAAGTCACCGATGGGGTGGGATGGTGAATACAGTGTGGACAGGCTGATGAAGGGGCGATTTCCATCCCAAGTGGAACAGCGTGGCATGGTGTGAGATTTCATCACACCACTTAGAGTAGTGTGCCATCTAAAGCCTACAGGGTGTTTCTTTCTGAAATTTTCCATTTACTAATTTTGAACTTCAATCAACGTAGTTACCTAAATCTAAAAATCTTTCTTTAATCTACTCCCTATTTCCCTTCCTCTCACAAAAGTAAGAATTGGTTGATCACTGAAATTTATAGCCTTTTATTTTTTTTGTGGTTTATTTTATTTTATTAATTTTTTTCCCCATTAACTTTATTGGTACATTTTAGGTATAAAATACAGTTACATTCATCATTGGGATCTTGTACCATTACATGAGTCGCTTGGTTCTTATTTTTTTTCCCCTTCCCTTGCCCTCCCGTCACGCCCTCCACCCTTCCCTATTTGCAAAGACTTTGTTTCCATTTTTTCCTCTTCTCATATCTTTTTCCTTTCCCTTTTTTCCCTTTCCCTACCCCTCCCAATTACCCTGCTCTTTTAGACCTTTTCTTCCTACTGCACAATATCAGTTATACATTTTTAAAATTGCAATATTAAGATCTAGGAGACATTACCACAGATTTTACAAAATTTAAAAGGATATAGAAAGCATATTTCAAAAATCTGTTTTGAAATAAATTTGAGAACTTCTAAGAAGTACCTTGGAAGACAAATTAATGAAACTAACTCTGGAGGAAATATAAAATTTGAAGAGCACCTATTAAAGAAAGTATATTCCTAGCTTGAAAACCTACCTATATGACAACAACAGACTCATATACATTTTAACTGATAAATTATATCAAACAATTAAAGCAGAAAAAAGAAGGAACACTTCTCCCCTCATTTTAGGAAATCAACATTGTGCTAATCCTAAAACTGGATAAAGATAATAGAAGGAAAAAGTATGAACATAGATAGAAATTTGTTTAACAAAGCAAACTATTAGAAGTCAGATCTGGCAGGATGTAGAGAGTGGTTTTGTTATAGGGATGGCAGTGTTGGTTCAGCATTGGAAGATCCACCCCCAAAAGTTATCATTTTAACAGAGGAAAGGAAAAAGCCATATGATCCTGTCACTAGTTGGAGAAAAAGTATTGGACTAAATTCTACAGCTGTTCATAGTAAAAGCTGTCAGGAGACTAGAAGTAGAACAGAAACTTCTCAGCAGATTAAAGACATGTACTCCATACTTCCAGTGAGAATGCCTTATATGAGTGGAGAAGATACAATGCTTTCTCCTTAAGGTGGGGAACAAGGGCAGATATGCTTATTCTTTATCTGTCCATTAAATTTTGAAACCTAGGCCCCACCAAAATAGTCTGGCAATAAAATGACACAACTAGGATAGGATTGGCACAGCAGAAGCAAAATCTTTATATGTAGATGAAATGATCATCTACAGAGAAAATACTAAGAAATCTCTAGGAGCCCCTAGAACTTGTACTTGAATTTAGCAGGATTAGAAACACAAGGTATATATAAAAATTCAGATCTGTGTATACTTGCTATAAATGAAGAATTGGATATTGAAATTTAAAAGTTATGTAGGAGTACAAAGGACCTAGAAAAGTTAAAAACAAAAACAGTGTTGGAAGACATTTAGTACCTAATTTTAAGACTTCTTCTAAAGCTACAGTAATCAAGGCAGTGCTGGTGTAAGGAAAGACATATAGATCATTGGAATAAAACAGAGAATCTAGAAATAGAACCACACATATATGGCCCACTGAGGTTTGAAAGATTATTTAACATTAGCATTTTATAGAATATAAACTCAATTCAAGAGCCAAGGAAGAGATAGTGTTTTGAGCAAATGGCACTAGAACACCTGGTATCCATATATAAAAAATTAACCTCAATCCTTTATTTCCATACATGAAAATAACTTGAAGGGATCTATGAACCTAAACAAGAAAGCCTAAAAGTATGAAATTTTAAGAAGAAATTATAAGGGGAAATATTTATGAATTCAGGGTAGAAAAGAACTACCTAGGATACAAAAAACATGATGTATAAAAGAAAAAATTGATAAATGAGATTCCATCAATATTTAGAACTTTAAATGATATCATTAAAATGAAAAGTAGTCCTTTAATAGACCATATTTACAATGCATATAACCTATGACCAGAATATATAAAGAATTCTTAGAGCTCATTAATAGAGAACCCAATTAAAATGTAGACATAAGAAGATGATAAATAGCCAGTATAGCACAAGGAATGGTGTGCAACTCTAGAATCAGAAAAATACTAATCAGTACAATAATAAGATTGAATTATACACTCATTAGGGAAATGAAGTTAAAAGTTTTAAAAGCCTTGTCATGACTTTTTCTTTTTGTTGGATTCTCCCCCTTTGTGTTTAATTTGTCATGCCCAATGGTTTCATTCTGCTGGGCTTCCTGGGGTTGTGATCCTCATTGTCTTTTCCTAGGGTATTGTCCAATAGTTTTGGAGTGCTGGTTTGGTATTCATGAAGTTCCTGAGGTGCTCTTTATCATCAAAGTATCTTATTTCTCCATCAATTTTGAAAGATAGTTTTGCAGGGTACATCAATCTGGGTTGGAGGCTGTTTTCCTTTAGGGCTTGAAATGCCTCACTCCAAGCTCTTCTTGCCTTGAGGGTTTGCATTGAGAAGTCCGCTGTGATTCTGATGGGCTTTCCTTTGTATGTGATTTGTTTCTTTTCTCTCACTGCTTGTAAAATTTTGTTCTTCTGTTGGATTTCTGGAATCCTAACTATTATATGCCTATGTGTAGATTTTTTTTGATTAAGGCTAGCTGGAGTCCTATATGCCTCACTTATCTGTATGTCAAGTTCTTTTCCTTCCTTGGGAAGTTTTCTGCCATCACGTCTGTGAACAGTTTTTTATGTCATCTGCACACTCTCCTTTTTCTTCATTGACTCCAATCAGTCTTACGTTATTCTTCTTTGGATCGTCTAGCAGCTGCTGGATTGATTTCTCGTGTTCCCTTACAGTTTTAAAGCAATTTTTCTTTTCCTCATCACTAATTACAATCTTCTCTTCTATATGTGAAATTCTATCCTCACATTGGTTCATTCTGCTGCGCAGACTTTCGATGGAGTTTTTAATCTCTTGGAAATCTGTTTGTATCTGTTTTATGGATTCCATTTGTTTCCTATGTTGGGATTCCATCATGTTCCTCAGATCCTCTATTTTTTAAATCCGTGTCCTCTCTAGATTTATTAATCATGTCTTACACCATGAGCAAAATCTTTGCTATTATCTGAGTAATTATTTCTGATTTCATTTTTCCCAGATCCTCTTTTGTTGCCAGTTCAGGGAGTCCAGGTGGTTGAGTATCAGACTGTTCCATCTCATTTCCCTTTGGGGTTGCTGTAGGTGATCTGGAAGTCTGTTTTTGAGGCTTGTTTATGTGTCTTCTCATTTCCACGGGGGGGGGCAAGGTTGCTTCTGGCACCCATGAAGCTCATGCCTTAGGAGTTTGGGATGGAGGCGGGGTGCTTCCTTCTGGGTGCTGGGACTGCCTCACCTTCTCTGCCCTAGAAGCCTGGGATGGAGGCGGGGTGCTTCCTTCCGGGTGCTGGGACTGGCTCAGCTTCTCTGCCCTCAGAGCGTGGGATAGAGGCGGGGAGCTTCCTTCCAGGTGCTGGGACCCGCTGAGCTTCTCTGCCCTAGGAGCCTGGGATGCAAGCAGGGAGCTTCCTTCTGGGTGCTAGGACTAGCTCAGCTTCTCCCAGTGACTGCTTATTTAGAAATTTGTATGCATGTGTGCAAACAGATATAAATGCAGGACAGACTGCCAGAACTGGAATCATTAAGTTGAAGTACATGTACATCTTTTAATGGATATTGCTTAAGTTTTCTTTAAAAAGGTGGTCCAAATATGCCCTACTATTCATGCTCTCTGAGAATCTCTATTTCTATGCATCTATTACAACATTAAACTTTATTGATCTCTTTTGGATGCTTACTATCAGATAACTGAAAAAATTATGCCTCATTTACATACCTTATGATTAATTAGGTCAAATATAAGTTTATATGCATTTTAACCATGCATTTCTTCTGTGAATTTGAACATTATTATGGGTGTCAAGGCAGAAATAGTTGAGGGCAGCATCAGATGAAAGAGCTACACAGAAGAGAGAACTCTAGAAATCTACAGAGGATACTTAGTGAGAATTCCTTTGAGTCCCGTTAATCACACGTGTGTAAGGAAAGATCAGAGGCCAGGGAAAGTATCACTCCAAAGGATTAGAATAAACGATGCCTGAACCCACTAGAGCCAGGACTAGTGTGCATTGTCAATAGCGTCTGATTCATAATTACTTCATAACTTGGGAGCATATTTTAGGACAGTAAGAAAGGCTTTGCCTCAGGAGTGGGGGAATAAATCCTCTGACCCAATTTATATACCAGAAAAAACGCTCATGAATATTTATAGAAATATAAAAATCCAGCAGCCAATAAGGTAAAATTAAAAATGTCTGCCATCTAATAATAACTGACCCAGAAATAACACAGATGACAGAATTAGTAGACAGGGATATTGAAATCATTATTACCACTGTATTCCATATGTTCAAGAAGATAAAGGAAAGATTTAATATGTTTAGAAGTGACATGGAAAATATTAGAAAGATTCAAAGAAAAGCTTTTAAAGGTTAAAGATAAATATGTAAGGTTAAAATCATAGTTGATAAAATTCATGTCAGATTAGACATTGTAGATGAAACCAGTAGTGAACACGGAGACACAGCAACAGAAATGTTCAGAATGAAGCAGTGGAAAAATGAACACACAGGTACTATGGTTTGTCCCCCAAGGTTCATGCATTGGAGGTCTGGTCTTGAACACAGTGATGCTGGGAGGTGGAGAGGTCTTTCAGAAATAGAGCCTACCAGGAGGTAATTAGGTTATTGGGGCATTGCTCTCAGAAGGGATTAAGCAATGCTTGCAGAACCCCAACTGGTTCCCATGAGAGTGGGTTGCTATAAAAAAGCAAGGCCAGCTTCACCTTTCTTTCTTGTTTCCTGTCTTGCCATGTGATCTCTCCTCTTGCATGCACTGTCACCATAATGACACCCACCAGAAGTGACACAGCCAAGGGAGACCTCACTAGAGGCTGAACTGATGAGATCCTATGATATTGGACTTTCAGCCTTCAAAGCTGTGAGCTAAGTAAACCTCTTTTCTTTATAAAGTACTCATCCACTAGTATTTTTTTTTAGCAACAGAAAATGGCCTAATACAATCAGTGAACCAGGAACAACTTCAGCTGAATACATGAGAATACAAAGGAGGAGAGACAGTGAGGGTACCAAAAACAGCCCATTTTTCCAAATTTGATTAAAATATTTATATTTTATAGGTCACATATCTAAGAAGGTCTACAAATCACAAGCATAAGAAATATATGATGCATATATTACTACTAATGCACATCATAATCAAAATGCTTACAAAGAGAGATGGAAAGAAAATCTTACAAACAGCCAGAGGAGTGGGGAACATTATATACCAAGAAATGAAGATAAATACGACAAAATATTTCTCTTTGGAAACAATTCAAGCTAAATGACAGTGCCTCTAATAACTCAGAAGTACTTAAAGAATAGTCCCATCATCCCCTAACTCTTTACCCAAGGAAAATACCCAATAAATGATCTCATCACCATTAGACTGGCTACAAAAATGTTGAAGTTCTTTAAGGAAAATAATAACAGATGGAAATCTTGAGCTACACACATTGACAAAGATTACTGGAAAAATCTCTTAAAACTTCAGTAAGGCAAAGATGTTCCAGGTAGAATGCCAAAAGGATGACTCACTAAAGAAAAAAAAAATGATAAATTGAACTTCATCAAAATTAGGAACTTCTGCTCTTTGAAATACACTAGTAAGAGAATGAAAAGATAACTCCATAAACAGGAGATAGTATTTGTAAGTCACAGATAAGTTAAAGGAATTTTGTCTGGATTATATAAAAACTCTCAAAACTTGGTAATAAGGATAGAATCCAAAATAAAGTGGATTAAAATGAATTTGAACAGACACTTTACCAAAAAAGATACATGGATGTAATATAAGAAAATGAAAAGGTACTTAACATCATTAGCAATCAGGGATATGCAAATCAAAATCATAATGAGATATCACTACATGCATACTAAAATGGCTGCCATTAAAAAGAATGATCATACCCAGTGCTGAGAAGGATGCAGAGGAAACAAAACTCTCGCACATTGCTTGTGAGAATGCAAAATCAGATAACTATTTTTAAAGAAGAGCTTGGAATTTTTTAAAGTTTTAAACATATATACTACAGGATCTACTGCCCCTAGATATTTAACCCATAGAAAGGAAAGTGTATATATCTACATAAAGACTTGCATACAAATGCTTATTCTGGAGCAAAACTTCAGGAAACAATCCTAATGTCCACTAACAGGTGGAAGATAAATTGTGGTTTATCTACACAGTATAATGAAATACCATCCAATAATTTAAAAAGGAATAAACTTAATGTACACCCTCATATACATGAATCTCAATGTGGCTATACAGAATGAATGAAGCACACAAAAAGCACACATTGTAGAATTCTTGGAGAAAGAAACTAATCTGTAATGACAGAATGCAAATCAGTGGTCACCTCACAATGAAGGGCATCAGTAGGAAGGGGCACAGGAAGGAATTATAGAGGGGCTAGGGTGATGGTCATGTACTTTATCTGATTTATTGTGCTGCATTCCTGGTTTTAATATATGTCAGAATTTGTCAAATTTCATACTTGAAACATGCACTTGTGTGACAATAAATATTTTACATAAACATCATTTAAAAAGGTAATGGTGATAATAAATGCAATAGTTATCTATTGTTGCAAAAAAGTTAAAGAATTTGGCAATTTAAACATCAAATAACTATCTTTTCATAGTTTCTGTGGGTTGATTTTTCAAGCCCAGAACATCTGGGATTTTGCCATCAAAATCACACCTGCTGCAATCAAGGTATCACTTGGGCTGCCTTTTCATCTGGTAGTTGGACTGGAGGAGACTCCATTTCTAAGCTCACTGAAGCTGTTAGCAGATTTTATTTCTTGATTATAGGGATGAGAGCTTTAGAATTTTTGCTGATTGGTGAATTGAGGCTTTCTCTGCTCTGAGGTGATGACCATGAGCTTCATCATGTGGCCCCTTCCATAGGAAGGTCAAGTTTACAAGGTTGCAGTTTGCTTTATCAGACCACTAGGGGGATGAGACAGTGTGTCTACTAGTAAGACAAATTCCTATATACATAGTGAAATCTAGGAGTGAGTGTCTATCAGTTTTGTCAGTCTGTTGTTTATAAGTCACAGGTCCCATCCCACTCAGGGGGAAGGAATTCCACAAAGCTATGTTCACTGAGAGGAAGAGGTCACCTTAGTCTGTGGGCCACGTAGCCACTTCTTTCTCCTTAGTAATTTTAATGGCAAATTCATTAAAGATTTGTGCTTTGCTTTTTTGCTTTTTTGTGTTTTTTGTTTCTTTGTTTTTTTGGTACCAGGGATCAAACTTGGAACCTTGCACTTTTGAGGCAGGAGGCAGCACCACTGAGCTAAATCCTCAGCCCTGTGCTTTGTTTTTGATAGACTCCCTTTATCAAGTTTTCTTCCTAGTCTGTGATATTTTATTTTGTTTTGAGTTTGTGGCTCTTTTTCATTACGTTGCTTTTGTTAGAATTTGACATTGAATTAGATCAAATGCACTTTTGGTATCTATAGAGGTGAATGTATGGATTAAATGTTAAAAAATCTGTAAAAACACTTATTTCTAACACATGTGATTTTGATTTCTAATATTATAATATAGTGAATGATCAGTGATGAGTCATGATTGCATTCCTAAGAAATCCCTTTTAAATATATCTCTGCATTTGATTTGCAAGTATTTTATTTGAGATTGTTGCATCTGAATTCAGAAAAAGCCTGGCTATAGCTTTCTTTTTATTTTGTGGCCCTTTATTTTCTTATACTAATCTTAAAGAATGAGTTGGAAAACAGTCTAACACTTTCTTTTCTTTGGAACTATTTATGTAATAAGGGAATTATATGTTCCTTAAACATATGGTAGAATTTCCCATCAAACCATGTGCTGCCCTCAGAGCAACAAAAACAAGAATGGAAAAGGGCTCCTTGGGTGGGCAGCTCCCAGTGAAGTTATTGTCCAGTCACTGTGACTGTTGCCTCAAGGCTTTTTCCCATTACTTGCTTTCATTGCTCTTGAATTTGGAAAATTCCCACCCCACTGGTAATCCTCTCCTGTACTTAATCTGAGCAGTGTGTGTGTATGTGTGTGTGTGTGTGTGTGTGTGTGTGTGTGTATGTTTTGGTTTGTTTTTATGATCTCCTTTCTCTGTGAACTAGATCTTGTTTGCTAGTAGCTTTTCTGCAGTCCCTCCCAATTTCTAGTTCTTCCATAGTATACTTCATTGTTGACCAGAAGGCTTAATTCTTATAAATTTTATTTTGAAGGGATTTGGGGCAAGAAAGAAAACACATTAGTTTGTTATAACTGCCATCTTGACCCAGCCTTATTTTATTTTTCTAAAAAAGAAAGATTGGATCAAAGTTAGATGTTGAAACCTACTATTAAATAAAAGCCCCCAAACTTTGGATATGTACCTGAACTTGTTTCAGATTTACTAGGTTAATACAACACTACAAAGGCTGTTTTAGAAACCACCTAAAAGCAAAAACAATATTGGCAGTGCTGTGGACTCTTAGGAGAGAATATATTGATAATAAAAATTATGAAATTAATTGGCATAGTACATGATTTTTAAAACTTTTTAAAGACATTATTCAAAATTTCTAAATCTTAAGGATTAGATCTTGGTTTTAAAGCAAGATTTGAAGCAACATCTTCCAAGATAGAAATAAAGCTATGGTAAATAAATAGTTCAAGTTTTATTTTTTCCAAGATGACACTCCTCACCAGTGCAAATGTTGTAAAAGACAGTTAACTCACACAGTAATATTTAATTGTTGTCATTTGATTCATATTTTTCAGGTAACCCTCTATGCCACAGAATTAAACGTATTCAGGTAATTAGTATTTATACAACTACCACATCCAACATGAAGCAATTAAATTGAAATAAGATGAGACAAACAAAAGCCACTTACATCATGAAAAAAATAAAAGATTGGAAGATTTTAATATATATATTGTACCCCTTCCTTTCATTTCAATGTGAATGATTTATTGCAACAACCCACTGGCACATTCAACAGTTCCCTGTACTTTAGAGAATTTGAAATTAGTTCAAAGTTAATTTGTGAAAGGAAGGATTACATTAATTATGAGAGGCATTATGGCTTTGCAGGCAGGTAACTAGCAGGGATATCCAAGACTGCGGAGCCTAGGTTCCTAAACCTGAAAATGCAAGCCCTTTGTTAAGACACTGCATCTGGGGTGGCAGGAACTGGAGAACCCACTTGGTCCAGATGCAGGACTGCCTTTGCTCCCCATCAGTTTACCTGTAAAGCCCGGTGGCAGGATGCAAAGGAAATGTATTACATTCTCATTTGTCTCCACCCCACCTTGGACTACACCTGTTTCAACAGCCAACAATTCCTGGAAGATGATCAACTGGCTACTCTCTTAGCCAATGCTAATCCAAGATACTTGTACTCTTCCAAAGCCTCAGTATCTCTAAGTTAGGAAAAATTCCATCACTCTTTCCCAAGATAACCAAAGGGAAGACATAACCAAGACAACAATAAAAAAATGGTCATAAAAATAAAATGCTAAAAATGTAACTATGCCTAATAAAGAAGCCATAGAGAGGAAAGAAAGGCTTAGAGACAAATGGTTAGGACTCACTGGTTTATATGAATTTGATCTCATAAGCTATAACTTTTCATTAATTTAGGGCATTTAATAATGCAGATCTAAAAAGATAAATAAGAAAGAAGTCTTGTGGTTCTAAATAATGAAGAGGAAAATCCTCACACCAATTTCCACATTTTAGTTGTCTTTATTATTACATTTTCAGTGATGGAACAATAAAAATAGAGCATCAAAACCTATATCTTTGTCTTCATCCAAGTAACTGATTAAAGTCAAAATGTCACATCCTTTTCACTATCAATTAACAGAAAGTAGAAGCTGGTTATTTCTCTGAAAGATTTTAATGCTACAAAAAAAAGAAATAGAATTAATTGGTACCTTTATAATTCTTGGAATTTTCAAATATCCAATTTTTAAAAAGACTGCATAATCTCAGAGATTAAGGAAAAGATAAATGGAAATGCATTATAGAGCAGTTGAATCCATGGGAAGAATAGACTTTGCTCTGAACTGTAGCTGTGAGGGCAAGGAAAGCTGGTTTGATGCTTTCCTTCAGTCGCATTTCTGAGCTTCTCATTTGCTTTTTTCCTGGGATGAAGTCTTTATGGCCTGCATCTTTAGAGCATCATAATGCCAAATTACATGACTCAAATCTGCTCTGACCCACTCTGAGGGGCAGCTCTGAAATAAAATTAGAAATGGCACACTAATCCTTAGCTTTTTATTATAATTTTATTTTGTTTTTAAGTAGCACTTACATTATAACAAAATGCCCCTTGTGTCTGCTAGACTCTGGTATAAATGAAGTGGAAATTAGACATACAGGCGTGCATACGACATTCAATCATGGAAAACCTTCATTCTTGTGTAAATTAAAATGATCCTCTGCACAGATGCAAAAGAACTCATCCAAGTAAAAACATTTACATGTAATTCACAGAATGTTTTCTCCCTTGGAAGCAATTGCTTCCCCCAGAATCATAAAATCCCACATTTTAAATATTGACTAATGTTCAAAGACAGTGAACCAAGCTAATAAACTGCAGAAACTGAAAGAGATCCAAATGGGAAAGTATAAAATAACCATATATTTTGATCTTCTCCAGAAATGTTTGTCTGACAGTAATTTTAGGTACTGTATTAAGCAAATTACTTAAATTATAATTACTCTTCTTCTTCTAAATTTGCTTCCTAATAAGACAGCAAAACATATATACACAAGATCTATATCTTCTAATGTGGATGTAGAAATTCCATGGTGAGTTTTTGCTTTGAATGTTTTTCTTGACCTTCATACAATCATGCCCATATAATGACTTCCCTAACAATGGGAAATGCTAGTTTGGTGAACCAGTGGCATATCAACACAGTGAGTGGCTTTGCCGGGGTTACAGAACAGTGACAACCACAGGAACATTTTACTTAGACACAGACCATGTACTATGACTACAAGTCACAATTTTTTCATTCCCTTGTTTATTGCTTATAATTTTTGTCAATGGTAACAAATCATTTCACCTGCCTCTTCCTTATAAGGATAGTAAGTACATTATTTTGGGTGTGGCTGTGAGCAAGATAATGCTTAGCTCTGTTTATGAAAATGCCAAGTAATGAGATGGATAGAAAGTGGGAATAATTATATCCTAAGCTTAAGTAAAAGAAAGCCATTGCAACTGAGAAGAAATATTGGTCCTGGGCTTTTGCAGCTCAAGCAAAAAGAGAAATATGATACATTAAAGAGCTCTCATTATCTTATAAACAAAAGCACACCCTTTCATCAAGAGAAAACCCCCTTAGTTGGGTGCTGAATTCTTAGAGAACTTACTTCTCTGTTTATATGGAATGCTGACCAAGGTAGTGCATAGGAACCTCCAGAGCAGCTCCTCAAGATGGATTGGCATATGATTTCTCTTATCAACCCCAGATCAAAGACCAGGGCATCATGTAAACACAATTATGGGAGGGCACTGCCAGGGGAAGCCAAAGTCACGCATTCTGGTATGTAACTTTCTGGTAATCAGACTTGTGGAAAGTGAGAAATTCGCAAGGAGTTGGTGTTTTGTCAGGTCCCTTGGGCTGCTGCTCTGGCTAGAATGTGATAGAAACGGACACTGGTGAATTGAGATACAGAACACAGCCAGCAGCTATTGTGTGTCCTGGCAGGAAAAGAGCTCAGGTGGTTTCTGTCTCTGACAAGCTAGAGTCAGGCTGACTCTGTTATGAAAATCAAGCTCCGGAGGCGCACCTCCACTGTGTGGATGCTGCTGTAAAATGACAGGTAAGCGGCAATATTGGCCTTGTGATGCTTCAGGATGCTGCATCATGTCCCCAGGGAAGATGTGACAAGGCCAGTGAGAGGGTGAGGGTCTGATATACCATTTAGCTACCTGTGCCGCAGGCAACCTTTCTTCCTTTTGAGAGTGGCAGCACTGAAGTAGACCTGGTGGAATGACTTGGTTGCCCAAGCTGTCACTGGATAATGACCTGCCTCAGTCTTCTGTGTTGCTGCGTATCCCTCATTTTCTAAACACTAAGAGTGCCTGCCAAAAACAAAGATCTTGGCTTTCCCATAATTGCTACTGAGCTGTCATTTCTGAAAACAAGTAGTCAATGGGCTCTGTTGCTTGTTAGGGCCACTCCCTGGTTGGGATGGGAGAAATCAGAACATCCATATGGAATAGGGGGCTTATCATCCCGTTTGCTATGGCAGGTGTATGTGCTTCTTGCTTTCTCCACAACCTGCATCAATCTGCTTGAGTAAAACTGCAAAAGGGAGAATAAATATAGGCAGCCTCTAGGGTATTCAGGTTTATGGATTTTGCAGATTTACATCCTTGCCAAGATCTTTGAAAATAGAAGGATCTCAAGGATTCTTTTAAAAGCAGATTTCCCCCCCTGAAATCTAGCACACTTTTACAAAGAGTCAGACCAACAATTTTATTCCTATGCTACAAGTGCCTTCAAAAAAGTGCTTGCTGAATTGGTGAGATGATGGAAAGCATGGATCACATTAAGGCCAAGGAGCAAGGAAGAGCTCAGGAGACAGTGGGCAATAACTGGAAGAAAAGCTAGGATGTGAAACCTGAAGGTAGCAGAGGGAGGTACAAGGAGCCAGAGGTTGTAAGAGCCCTGTGTGGGATGATCTGAGGGGTCCTAGGTACCAGCCCAAAGCCACAATCTCTATCAATTGTGAAAGTCCATTTACAAAGCAATTCTTTCTACTCAGCTGCACCCTCTCCCTGACCTTTTATACTAAAATGCCTAGGAAAAGCACACTCACTATATTAAGGCTGTAGAGACCAAATGAGTGTGAATGAACTGAGTGTGAATGAGTTTATCAAATGCTTTTGTCCAATACAACAGAGGCCTATAAGTACAGAAGGGGGTCGGGGTTGGGAAAGAGAGAGAGAGAGAGGGGGACAGAGAGAGATTTGTACCTACAGAAGAGAAGTAAATACAAAGACACAACTTTACCTATGTGGACAACCTCGGACTTGTTATTTGATATCCTTGTTTCTCCCAGAAAAGATAGAAATAAAAATGTTCTGTTTCTTCAATAAAAGTGTGTAAAACACTTTCTTTATCATAGATATTTAAAAAATACCCATTTTATCAATCGTGTTGGTTTCCATGACTTAGTTATTTGTATAAAAGTTCTCCTAAAAAGAAGCAGGAGAAGGAAAGAAAGAGTGTAGGGAGGCTAGATGGAGCTGGCATGACAGAACATTCAGTTTTCCAGCCTAGCTGGTTCTATGAGGTGTAAAAGGAAAGAAACCACCTTTAGGTGTTCTTCGCTACCGGTTAGAACAAGCTAATTTATATTTACATACAATGTTCCAACAGGGAGCCAATATCCAGTTGGTTTTTAGGAGAGCATGGTTATTTGTGCACCAATATTCTTTAAACATTTGCTGAGAGCTAGTTGGTAAATGGTCCTTTAGGACATGCTTTTAAAAAAACAATCCCCTATTGCTTTTTGCTCACTGTTTTCAAAAAGCCTCTGTTAATAACTGCATTTCGCTCAGATCTCTTAGTACAAATGAACCTCCCATCAAAACTCTAAGGGCAACCCATGATATTATCTTTGCCAATTGAAATTCTCAAGGTGAAATACATATGTGCTGTAATTGGCACCTTTGAAACATCATTTTTCCCATGGAAAGCTTTCAGAGTTGCTGCCAGCAAATGCAGCCTGGCAGGTCCAGAAAGGTGAGGTCTGAGTATGAATCCTTCATTACCAGCTGGGTTTTACCCAAGTGACAGAATTTCAGCTACCTGTCAATCACGCCCATCTCTAGTCTCACAGGCATCTGCAGGCACTAAGCTGGAGGCATCAGCCTGTGCAGACAAATAATTACTCTAGCTGAGCCACTTCATGGAAAGGCAAAACTCTTTATCAACACTGCCTGCCCAGAAGCAGTTGTGAAATCTGCAGCTTCCTAGCACAGCCTGGAGAACAGAGCAACTTGTCGGAGGTGAGCAGTAGCCAGGGTGCAATGCATCCCAATTTTACACACATTGTTGATCTATAGCTTTGAATTTTCATTACCAGAAAGTGGTTTTAGGAACTATCACAAGACTCAATACCCAAAGCTTTTCTTCAAATAAATTCATTCCAAAATATTTATTTTTGTGAGCCAAAATGCTCAGTGTGATATTTGAGTCTCACCAATACTATGTGTAATAGAAAGTAAAAATAATTTCTCTTGTATCAGCCAGAGTTTTCCCAAGAAACAGGTCCAGTATATGTACTATTGCCTGTAAAACTGGATTGCAAGATTTCAATTTTGCTTCAATTCCTAAGCTTTTGTGTTTCTTAAGCTTTTCCTGATAGCTAAAAGTTAATAACACTGAATTTGTACTATGTGCCAGGCATGATGCATTAGGATTTTTAAATTGACATATAATATTTGTGCTTATTTGTGAGGTACCATATTATAATTCAATACATATATACAATGTATAATGATCAAATCATGGTAACTAGCATTTTTGTTTTTCTCAAATATTGTCATTTCTATGTATCAGGAGCTTCAAAGTCTTCTGTAGTTATTTTGAAATGTGCAATTAATTTTTGTAGACCATAGTCTAGGAAGTCTAGATGGGAGAGAGGATAGTGAGGGAGTGGATAATTGGTACCAAAATAGTTAGAAGAGAGGAAGCAGGTCTAATGTTATGTTACCCTAGGAGTCTACTTGGATTATCTTCTTTAGTCTTCATAACAAACCTACACAGTAGGATCTATTAATATCCCTCTCAACGAATTTATTTTAAATCCTAGGATTTTGGGGGAAAATGAAATTTCCAAGATCCCACTAGTAAGTGATGGGTCTGGATTCAGCTGGAGTCTATCTGCCTCCAACTCACAGCCTCTCGACAACTAAACTCAATGTCTGTCAAAACTCTACTTCAACAATGGCTGATGGCTGGGTCAGCTGACTTTACTGCAATGATCTCTATCATTGTAACTCATCTTTGCAATGTCACTGATGGGGCCAATGATTGGTTTAAACACTTGCTTGATCACCCATAATTGCTTAACCCAAGCATTCCATTTTCTAGTTGTGAAAGCAGAAATAATCATAAATGAAATAAGAATTCTCAATGGAGTAGCTTCCTGACCCCAAATGAAGATATTGCTATCCTCTGCCAAATCACACACACACACACACACACACACAGAGAGAGAGAGAGAGAGAGAGAGAGAGAGAGAGAGAGAGAGATCCTTTTTTTAGTACAAGCCAGTGTATTTGTCCTTTGACAACACGTCACAAAGTATACCAGAGGTAATAAAGTTCAATTTCTCTTATTTTCTTTTCTTTGATTTTGAACCAGTTGCTAAAGTCATAGTAAGATTTTGCAATTCAGAGGTGCAATTCACTAGTCAGAGGTTCTCAGCCTTTAATGAACTGTGAGTCACAGTCAATCTGTGAAAATACAGATTCCTGGGCCCTGCTGCTCAAGAATTTGATCAGTCTATGCTGAGGAATCTACAATTTTTAGTGTGTCATAAATTTTTTAGTGTGTCATAAATGTTCACTGATGTGTTTTTGGTACTACAGGCTAGGGACTAATTACTCCAAAATTAATGCCACAATGACGGAGTGAGACACTGGAGGACTCAGGGCCTTCTCAGATCCTCTCATCTCCTTCCCTCTCGGGGCAGGAGCAAAGAAAGTAGGGCTCAATGCAGAATGGAAATCCGAGGTCCTTGTTTAAAATTACTAGGGATTTCAATATGGCAGCAGCAGGGTATCCAACCAAGTGTGGGAGCTTAGAGTGCACAGGATTCACAGCTAGGAAAGTGACCCTGTGCCTCCTTTAGTAGGCTCAGTCACAAGAGAATGAAAGAGAAGGATAAAGCTGAAAAAAAGGAGGCTCAGTCACAAGAGAATGAAAGAGAAGGCAAAAGCTGAAAAAAAATTAGATGTAGCTACCTGACATATCTGGAAAGGGTACATTTGTGGAGCTGTTAAAAGTCTCAACTCTCAGTAAACTAAATGGGCCCAGTCCCTGGTCAGCCCTGTGACTAGTGCAAGTCATTGTACTGCAGTATTTCCAGTATCAATGAGTCTAGTAGGTTCAGTAGAACCTGGCAATCTAATCAGGTAATTCACACTTCTCAAGTGAAGTTGTTCGATCTGAGGGGAAAAATTGATGCAACCATTAAGCCAGAGTAAATCTGACAGGTATAAAACTAGCGTGAAAATTTGAGAAATTCACATCGTTAGCCCAGGGGAATTTGAAAATTCTGATTCATTATTATTTTAAATAAAGTGGAGTTTAAAACTCAGCTTCTAAATGGAAAGCTAAACTTGAAAAGATAAGCGGATGAACAAATTATGCTTGAAAACCATAATGCACAGGAGAAATAAGAGGCAATTAAGAGACACATCTCTTACCTTAATGACTAGGCCATTCTCAAAGTTTTGGCCAAATCTCATAGACTAAATCTGTCACTACACATACGGGCAATCATAAAAGAAATCACTTAAGGTAAAATCAAATCGTAAATATTATCACATTTAGTTTTGTGAAAAGTCCCAGTGTCTATGCAGACTCCTCCCATACCCAGAAAATTCTCCATCAACATTTCCTGAGGTGCCCTGTCCTGAATGTTTGCTGCCAGAGTATGGAGCCCTCTTCACAGATGAAGATTTCCTTTACAGAAGCACTCCGCATCTTTCCTTAGGATCCAAATTAAGACACAAGCCTTGCTTTCGCCCAGGACTTAACAACAAGCAGCAAAGAGTATCAGGCTCAATGCCCCAGCTTCCGCCCCAGCTGTCTGCAGAACAGGCTGCCCTGAGCAAACACTGTGAGCACCATTCCCAAGCAGCAATGTGCTTTTTAGCCTTTGAACAAAAGCTTCCATTTAATGTGGGCTGTAAAGCTAGCTTGACAATAAATACAAGAAAAGGTCATTTGAGATTGAACACAGCTTTTCAATAATAGGAATTATCTGATGCAACACATGGGCATGTTCTTCCTTCACCCAAGAGAGCAGGAGACATTTTAGATCAATAATGGGATAAAGAAATCTAAGATCCATTATGAAATTATGAAGATCTTAAGTGCTAGTATGTACTATTCAGGTAATAGCTAAACTGAGAAGCCCGCAGTTGTGGAAAGTAAAGCAAATCAGACATTTCTTCCCACCCTCAGAAAAAGGCTTTTATTCTTGATAAGCATTGTCCAGAGTCTTTTTGGGAAGAGAGTGTTGTATCCTGCTCTCTAATAGCCAACAGCAGCTGAGATAGATTCTCAATATATATGTGGGACATTTTTTAAAAATGCAGTAACTCTTGATAACTTACTTGTTCTCAAGAGTCTATAGCACCCAACAATTCACTGACTCAATTATTTTTCCTATATGTAAGCCTACTGCTAATTTGAGGATTTTGAAATAACATTGGTGATGGATCATAAAATACTTCCTAACTTTCCAGAAGGTATATAGAACATTAAAAGAATCTATGCATGGAAACTACTGCAGCTGGTTTAATTAGTAAGGAAGTAAAGATAAATCTGATAGAAGAAAGTATTGAATTTGTAACTATAAGGGAAGGAAGCCAAATTAAGTAGTGAGTCATTATTTTACCTCAGGTATTTTAAATTTCTCTAGTTATAAAATTAGAGCCATTTAATAGAAAATTTATACTTTTAATGAATAATTCATTATAATAATGAAGCACTACTGGTATTAGCACAATATATACACAGAAAAGTTTCCTACATCATATGGATGGATATTTTAACCTTGAGTTATTCATTTTCCTCTTTGTATGTTACTGACATTACAATTAGCTGCTACATTTTTTTCAGAAAGACCTTAAGCTATTTAAAAGTCAACTAATGACATAGTGAGGATAGTTCCCACATAAATATGTTTGGTTTATTTATTCTCTTATGTTTTCAATATATTGCTATTTTCATAAAAAAATATTTATGAGTGCATTATTAAAGATAATCCTAATAAGGCATAGATCAGTCAGTTTACCAAAAAATTGATTTTGCTCTTGTACAAGATAGTATACCTGACCCTGAAGTTGATTAAAGAAAATATGTCAAAGAAAAATTTTAAAAATTAAACACACTTCCTGTTCTAGCCGGAACTATGAGACTTGGGGGGATGCAGAATTTTCACCCTTAGTTCTCTTCAACATGGTGCCAGGCTGTACTGACTCAGCCATTGGTCCTTGTTTGGCCCTTATGACTGAATGCAGTCACCAGACTGGGTATAGGTGATGGGAAAGGAATTTTCTTCATTTCACCTCCATCAGGAACTGAAAGATAGGAAACCCTATGAACAACAAGCCAGATTTCATAGATCTTCATTTCACACTCCATCCTGGGAAAGCAGCAGAGAAGAATGCTACAATCCTGGGTTTAAATACAGCTTCTGTCTCTTCCAAGAAGAAATTCGGTCAAGCAACTCAAACCTCTAATGTGTTGTTTTCTCACTTGTAAAAGAAATATCCTAACTTTCCCTTATTGGGATGCCCAGTGCCCAGCACGTAGTGTGTACTCAGTAAGTGTTGATTATTAGTGTTCAGAATACAGTCATCATATCCTGGGGAAAAGCCCAATCCTCTTAGCAGGTAAGACTATAATATTCTCCCCTTCTGTACTTAATTAGAAGCCTTGTATCCTTATTAGAGTTAAATAACCTTACTTATATGTATTTTAAATTTTTATGAGAGTTAAATTTCTTTCTTTAATTACTTAGGGGAAAAACATGTTACATGTTTAATTCACTGCATTGGAAATAACTGGATGACCTCATGAAAATATGATTTGTATCTTGGGTGGAATTTCAGTAGGAGAAAAAAGTCTAAGAGAAAACTGGAATGAACTGACATGTTTTTATAACTATTTGATAGAATAAGCCTATTCTTAATATTGCTGCCTTGCCATTTTTTGTAACAGGACCAAGTGGGAAACAAGATAAACCGCTCAAGGTTCTAGATAGCGCTATAGATAAGAAATAAACCGCTCTTGGTACCCAAGGAACAAACTGTTATCATACTGTAAATTTTGCTTTTTGACAAACTAAAAAGAAAGAGAAATAAAATTCCTAACTTTTCTCACCTTTGAATCTCTTTCTTCTATCTCTTTTATTTTGAAAATCTCTTAGGTAATTTTAAAAACAAGGTTGCATTTAGAGATTTGTCTTGTCTGGTTTATTATTTCAGTGGCAAAATTAACCTCAAACAACAATCTAATAACTTCAATGCTATATAGTTGCAGTGTGAATTTGTATAGATTTTAGTCCATCCTTAAGAATAAATGTATTCCTTTTGATATTGATAATTCTTTTTAAAAACTCACTATATTTATTTATACTTTATTCACATGCTAATTTACATAGCAGTTTGCAACTACAGAGGCACGCTTAGGCCAAATTTAACAAAATAAAGAGGGTAAGAGAATCTCACCAATCTGTTAAGTTCCAACTTTGTATTCTGAGAAAATTCCCCTTATTTTCATCTACCTGCCCCTGTCTCTAAGATGGAAGGGTTAAGGTTGCTCATTTCTATGCTACAGAAACACTTCATTTTTCCTTTAGAATTTATAATAGTTTACCATTAGTATGATATTAAAATTGTTTTTATAATATTCCCTTTAGCAAACTCTAAACTTCTTGAGGACACTTCAAATTAACTTAAAGGAGGAATGGTTTATTTGGCTCATGTTTTCAGAGGTTTCAGTCCATGGTCAGCTGGCCCCATTGTTTTTAGGTCTGCAAGAAAGCAGAAACATCTTGGCAACAGGAGGTGGTGGAGGAAAACTGTTTACTTCATGGTAGGTGGGAAGCAGAGAGGGACAGAAAGAGCCAGAAAGGAAAGACCCTGTACAAAATAAACCCTTCAAAGCCATGACCCCCTGAACCTGCTTCATCTAGTTAGGCCCACCTCCTAATGAGGACATGGATTAACCACTCCCTCTGCTGGGTGAGGTTAGAACCCTCATGATGCAGTCAGTTCCCAAAAGCCCTGCCTCTGCACACTATTGCGTTGGGACCCAAGCCCCCAACACACAAACCTTTTGGGGGCATTTTAGATTCAATCCATAATAATAACCTTTCATATTGATTTCCCAACCTACCAGGGTGCTCCATAAATATTTGCTAACTTCTAAGGAAAGGATACAATCTGAAATTCAGACAAGGGGAAAATATCAGACTGCACATTTCAGGACAGAGCAGAAGTGAGGAAGAGAAAATAAGTATATTCTTGTGATTGCCTCAGCCAATCACATTAGTTGAGCTCCAGCCAATCACAGACTGCCATCTGATTAGACTATGCCCATAGAAGGCAAATGCTGAGTAATCAAGCTGTTTCTGTATGTCATTTCCTTATTTTGTATATAAATTCCATCCATCTTTGTTATGGAGGAGCTCTCTGAAGCTCTTCTGAGTTATCTCAGATTCATGAATTATTCTTTGTTTGAATAAACTCTGCTAAATTTGATTTATCTAAAGTTTTCCTTTTAACCATGTCTTTCAAGCCCTATGCTAGGCCCACACCACAGAGTTTATGTGTGCTAACTTGTTATCCTCACCACAGTTGGGAATGTAGTTTGTCATCCTGCTCATTATCCAGAGCTGCCCTGCCCAAGATGGTAGTCACTAACCACAATGAGTTACTGAGCACTTGAAAGGCAGCTTGCCCAAGCTGAGATGTACTTATGAGAATAAGATAAACACTGGATACTGCAGAGTCAATATGTTATGGTTTAAATACAAAATGTCCCCTGAAGATTTAGTTACTGAAGGCTTGATCCCCAGTGTAGCAAGATTCCAAGCAGGGGCCTACAGAGGTGACTGGATACTGGATAAGGAGGGCACTAACCTTATAAGTGGTGACTTTATGGCTGAATGGGCTATTAGGAGGGTGGGCTTAGTTGGAGGCCAGACTGGAGGTGCACCTTTGAAGGGTATATCCTGCCCCCAGACCCTGCCTCTCTCTCTGGCTCATTTCCTTTACTCTGCTTCCTAGATGCCATGGGGTTAGAACTTACTTTCCCCACACCCTTCTACTCTTATGTTTCTTCCTTAGAGCCAGCTAACCATGGACTGAAACCTCTGAATCCATGATCCAAAATAAACCTCTCCTCTTTTAAATTGCATATGTCGGGTATTTAGCCACAGTAATGAAAAGCTTATTAACATATTGCACTAAAAAAGAAAAATATTACATTAATAATTCTCATATTAATTAGAAGTAAAAATGATAATTTGTCTGTCTCACATTAAATATATGTTAGTGAAGCTAACTGCATCTGTTTCTTTTTACTTTTTAAAATGTGGTTCCAAGAAAATGTTCAAGTCATATGTACCTTCACTGTATTTCTGCCAGATAGTGCTCATCTAGATTCTGAGTGATTGTGCAACAAAGCTCACTTCACTCACAGAGCATATACACTTGTGCTCAACTCTACTGCTCCTTTTCCTCTCCAGGAGCTCCTGAAGTAGGAAAAATTTCTGCTTGGACTCTCATCCCAGCATGACTGCTTTGGGGGCAGGACCTGGAAACTGTATCCACATGGACAACTGCATCTCCCCACAGCTCTAGAGGGAAGGCAGAGACTTAAGAGAAATATCTTCCCAGAAAATTGCAGGGATCTGGACTCCCAGACCAGAAGCTGCTCTATTACAGGTCCACAATAGAATGCTCACTTTGAGAGTAAGAGCGACCACTGTATTTGCAAATTGACTCCCTTTAGATCTTTCAGAATGTGCTTAGTTCCTTTGTAATTGACTCACATACTATGAAGCAGCAGATCCTTACAGCATATTTCTTGGCAGAATTTCTAGGATGAAAAATGAAGTCAACATTCCTTTCTTCTTTGTTTACTTAAATGGTCACATCCCCCTACCCACTGCAAAGCCATCACCATCTGTTTTCTGTGATCTAATTACAAATGGAATAAGCTCTTAATTCCCCTTTCCATCACTTGAAGATCTATGACATGAAAATGCCTCTGCAAATACTTCCAGAGTACTTATTTTTGTCACGTCTTTGATACAACTTAGAGGGGCAAAGTTATTTGTTTGTGTAGAAATAAATTTCACTCAGAGGTGTTTACATGACAGAGATTGATATGTGTTTTATATCTGTACACTGCCTGGTTTCCCAATTTGTTTACTGCACCCGATCTTAGGAAACTAGGAAAGAAATGGATTTTAACAGCAAGTTAAATGCTTTTAAGAAACATGTAAAATTCTCATTCTTTAAAAAAATAATCATCGCATACTTAAGAGCTTTCTAAACCAAATGTGACAAGATATGTAACTTGGTTTCATATTTCCAGTACATCATTGAGTGGATTTTCTCTCTGTCATAGTTGATCTTCACCCTTTACCATCTGGGGAATTTTAACTCTATTTTTAGCCATTTCATGAGTTGCCAATTTAATGCATTTAAAAGAGTGCAGAGCAGATGTCTAAAACATTGAAGGTAATTAATTAAGTCCCACAATTGCCAGACTACACAAAAACAATTTGCCATTGCCTGTAAAATGGTATAATTGAGTATTATAAATGTTTCCAGGCCAAGACTTGCTATGAATTATTTAGTGCATCTGTCCTAATTAAAGACCTATTGGAAGATTAATGTCTCGTAACCTGACAAACTATTTTACTTAGTAACAAATTATCCATATAATGACCTCAAACTAAATTTATATAACCCAAGAAGCCATCTGAAAGAACTTACAAGCACACTTCAACAGAAGGAATTTTCCCTGCATATTTACTTTCATCTGCCCAATATTCTTTCTGGCTTTGAATAGCTGTAAATGCAAATCAATCTGTTATAAAATAAGTTTTCTAATGACATTTCTATCTGTAGTCAAAATCCTATACAAATATGTAGTCCCAACTACATACTCTTCTTTCCAACTCCCTTGCCACACTGGACACAAAGAATTTACATTAAAGACAAAGATAAGTAAATTTTAAACATTGAATGTATTGGCAAGACGGAAAATCTTTTTTATTCATATTCTAGGCTTGTGTTTTTAGTATGAGATTACCCTTGAGGATTTATAATTATTTTTCAGCAAAGGAGAGACATCAAATATTCAGCCAAAAATATCTTAGGCTATCTACTGGGTCATTGTCCTTTCAGGGCTAAATCCCAGAGGATCTCATGGAATTATAATACTGAGGTCACTGAAACCTAAACTTAAAAGCAAACTAGAAAGACTAGGCCTCCTCTGCATCAGGGATCTAATGTGCATACTATAGCTCTGATCTCTACAACACTATTTTAAAAAATCGATGGTGTGCCATGTATCTCGCAGACAATGGAGAGGATCCCCTTGGCCTCTGCTGATTGCATCTCATGATGAAAAATGGTGGTGAGAGAGAAGAGGCAGGGTCAGCAGTGGTAAAACTTAATACATTTTCTTTTCAAAAGTGCAAATCATTCCCTCTCATTGCAAACACATTACCCTTACCACAAACTTCTTTAAAAGGCATTTTACATATTAGATGAAATGAATCAGATGCATAAGCGTCAATATCACATGGTTTTTCTTATATGAGAAACCCAAAATATAAAAATAAAGAGCAAAATAGAAGATAGATAATCAGAACTAAGGAGATCTTTTTCAAATGAGAAGGAGTAAGAAGAGATAGAAGGAGAAGAGAGAGAGGGAGAGAGGGGGAGAGAGAGAGAGAGGGAGAGGGAGAGGGGGAGAGAGAGAGAGAGAGAGAAAGAGAGAGAGGGAGGTGAAAAGCAGATAGTGAAAGAATTGAAAGAAAAAAAATGGAAATAGAACTTTTGCAAATGGGAAGGAGACCAAAAAATAAAAAGAGCATGGAGGGATGGGATGCGAGGGTCAGGGGATGAAGGAAGAATTAAAATGCATTATATAATGCACCAACTCCCCATGATAAATGTAGTCATGTACTACAAACAAGTACTAATGAAAATAATCAAAAAACCTCTTTTAAAAAAGACATTTTACTTCCAACGCTTTAGATAAAATCTTTCCACTTAAATTTTTAAAATAAATTTTATTTTATTTTATCCCATTCCCACATCAAGCCCCCTCCCCTCCCTATGTACAAAAGCTTTGTTTTCATTTTTTTCCTTCTATTTTCACTTTTTCTCTTGTCCTTCCTTCCTTTCTCTCTCCCTCCTCCCTTGTTCCCCTGCCCATTTGAACACTTTCTTCCCATTTCCCAACACCCATTATGCATTTCAATGCTTATTTCCACTTTTGGTTTCTCATAACAGAGAAACAATGAGGTATTTAAACATGTGTATCTGATTTATTTCACATAGGAGTATGGTCTCAAAGTCTACCATATAAATATAAATACCTGAAGCTCATCCTTCTTTATGGCAGAGTAGTAGTACTCCACTGTATAAAAAAACCTCATCTTCTTTATCCATTCATCAGTTGATGGGAATTTAGACTGCTTCCAAGATTTAGCTATTATAAACTGTGCTGCTACAAACATGAGTGCACATATATCACTGTGGTATGATGCACTTAATTCTTTTGGGAAGTTACCAAGAAGGGGGATAGCTGGGTCAAATGGAACCTCTAGTTTTAGTTTTTTGAGAAATCTCCAGACTGATTTTAACAATGGTTTCACCAGTATACACTACCACCAACAGTGGAGAAGGGTTCCTTTTTCCCCACAGCCCCTCCAGCACTTGTTATTGGTTGGTTTCTTGATAAGTCATTTTTTCTGGAGTGAGATGGAATCTCAGCATTGTTTTAATTTGAATTTAATGAATGACCAAGGTGATGTTGAACATTTTTTTATATATTTATTTGCTGTTTCTAATTCTTCATCTGAGAAGTGTCTTTTCACTTCAGTTGCCCATTTTTGGATTAGGTCTTTAAATATGGGGGGGCCTAATTTTTTTGCGTTCTTTATATATTCTAGATAATAGTCCTTTATATGATGAATAGCTGGTTAAAAAATTCCCATGCTGTAGGTTTTCTCTTCACTCTGTTGGTGATTTCTCTTGCTGTGCAAAAGCTTTTTAATAAGATGAGGTTCCAGTTGTTGATTCTTTGTAGTATTTCCCATGTGATCTGGGTTTTGTTCATGAAGTCTTTGCCTACTCCTAGGAGATTTTCAAATATTTCAGCAAATCTGAAAATATTTTTCTCTTTATAATAAATATTCACTGATGGCCATAATTTAGAGCATAAAATACACAAACATCATCAGGATTAAGTAAAAAAAAAAAACCAACAAGTACACTAAAATATAGCTAATTAGCCATAATGAGAAAAAGCACAAGAGTATAACTGTAGAATGCAGCCAGATGTATCACATATACATATGAAAAATATTTGGCAAACTGTTTCACTGTCATAAGGCCAATGGCAGTTTGTTTGTAAACTATAGTTCACTGTCATCTGCACAGAGAGATAGTAAAATAATTTTTTTTCTCCCAGTTTGGATCTTAGTATTTATAAAGTCATTGCTATTTAGCAATCCCTCCATGGATCTTTTTTTTAAATTCTTTTATTGGTACATTTTAGGTATACAATACTTTTACATTTATCATTGGGTGCTTGTACCTTTACATGATGTATCTTAGTTTTTATTATTTTCCCCATTACCTGTGCACCCTTCACCCCCTCCACCCTTCCCTATTTACATAGATTTCATTTCCATTATTTTTTCTTTTCTCATAGTTTTCTTTTCCCTTCTTCCCTTTCCCCTTCCCCTCTCACCACCCCTATAGATCTTTCTTTTCTATATAGACTTTCTCATACGGATAATAACTCAATTTTTTAACAGCCCTGTGTGAACTATATATTTTAACAGAAATTCAAGTCATGTGCTTTTATAGGAAATAAGCCCAATAGGGTCAGATTGATAGAATATACCCTTTTTAGCTTGTGCATCTACAGAGTATTTGGTGTTCTTTTAAAATGATTTTAGTCAGCGTCTACCTCACCAGAGATGTATAAATACCTCCAGTTATATGCAGTGGGATTCCTGCCTTTGTGCTTGGTTGGAAGAGGAAGGCAGTGAAATTGAGTGAGGAAAGGAAAGAGTCCTATATTCTTTCAAAGCATTTGTTTGTATTGTAGAATTGTATTTGTTCTCATTGTAGAAATTTGGAACATTAGGGCAAGTATAAAGAATATGACTAAAATTGTTCATAGTCCCATCAACCAATGATAATCTTAATCCCTTAGCATTTGAGTACACTTCCTCTTTTTCCATTTGGGTACTCATATGATGGAATCATATGATGAAATCTTTGCTCATAGAGTTTTGTAACTTGTTCATTACATTGTAAACATTTTAAAGGGGTCTTGATGTTTTATGTGTCTCCTTGAACAAATGCCTCTTTTCTATTACAACTATTATTGTTGGTGTCAGGGAGAGGAAATGTGTTCTTCCTGTGTAATTAATTTTTGGACTTTTCAAAAATGGGGATTCAAGAACTTAGCTCTAACATACACACTCACATTTCTGCTGATTTATAAACTTATCAGCACAAGACAAATGTAACCATATGTATGTGTGCTTGCAGATACAGATATAAACTTGTATTTCTAAATTCTTGGAAATAGATTACTAGGAAAAAATATCTCAGGTCACTGAGGAATAATGACAGTTTTAAAATAAATATTAAAAGAATATAATTGCAAATGTTGCAATCTGATTCTTTTAATGTCATAGCTATTAAGAGTGTGAATGTTTCATTATTTTAATGAAAAATCAGAATTGGAACTCAAATAAAGCTTTAAAATATATTGCTATATTATAACTACTATTGAAATATTGTCTGTTTTAGAAAATGTTTCTTCTCATTAGGCTAATAGATTGTCAATAGGCATAAATGCATTATCACTTAGAATAGACAATCAACTATTTATTCATTTGTTTAAGAATATTTTGGTACTCAAAACCCATTAGGTTTTAACAAAACATAGTGGAAGAGAGTTCTCTTATGATCTTGCCTTAGAATATTCCCTGAGGTAGACACCGAAGGCTCAACCTTGCAAACAGTCATAATAATTACCCTTGGTTGGCATCCCTGGGTCTCTGAGGACAGACTCTCATTGGAAACTATTTCAGAAAATATTAGGAAAACCATGCATATATGAATCCACCCAACAGTTATTAATATAAGGCACTAGAATAGAGAAGCCTTAAACTTAATAACGTATTACAAAGGTGAAATGCACCAGTGCATTGTATCTGTGCAGCCAAATGTTACATGACTCCGAGGTGCAAACAATCAGATGACCAGACTGCAGGTCGATCAGCTTTTAATTTTTCTCCTCCTATTCTGTTCTGTCTCTCTCCCCCCCCATCCCCCACACACAGATCATAGTCTGTGTCCATAATACATAGACAATACACTCAAGAGTCTATGTAAATAGGTCTCCCATGTGGCTTCCACTGAGTCCCAGTGTCAATTTACTCCAAAAAGGAAAGTAGAATGCATAAAACACTGGCCCTAAAACTCAGGGGCACCCACCCAGTAAACGGCTCCCTGATAAAATAAGTTTGCAAAGCAGTATACGTTATTCCCCTAGTGCAGCTTTATGATACATATTAGCACAGTATAGACTCTAAAAGAGTCTCTGCAATAAAGTTACCCATTTTAAAGTTGTTGCCTTCAAAAGTTTTAGAGAGGAACCATTTATTTGCTTGTTATACATTATCAGCCCTAGGGAACAGGCAATTACATAGAACATAGTATTTTACTGTTAAGAGGCTTCAGATATTGCAACTGGACACATGTGGAATTCAGCAAGATTCATAAAGTAAACATTTTTCTAAGAGAGATAGTTTTATAACAACTATATAATTTGAAAAGTTGCAATGTAAAGTGTTGGATTCCAACACTAAAATAAATTAATAAATAAAGCAAAGGTGAACTTAGGCTTTCTTCTGTCACAACAAGATTTCTTTACAGACCTCTGATTTAAGATGTTTTGCAAATGGTCCGGTATTTCTTTCCAACATGGTATTCTGCGATCTTCCAAAAATCCCTTATGAAAAATGTATCTATTTCTAACACCTTGCTGGGGGTGTTTTTTTAAGAAGCACCATACAGAGATGTGCAAGATGGTAGGTTTGACAACAGCATTTGTCAACCAAACCATTTTTTTTTTGTTTTAGAATATTCTTAAAGGAAAATATGAAAAAGTTTGATAAAGCTAATTGTACCCACTTCAAACACACTTAGGGGCTGGCACTTAGAATTCTCAGACAGTGCAATTGACGTATTTAGCCAAGCCCCTTAGTATGAAAGACAATCAAGACACTCCCTCAGGAAGGAGAATTCATTATTCAACACATGTGAGTGAAGATGATGTTTATGCTGTTGGGTAGCAGATCTCTGCATAAATCCTTTAAAAGAGGAGAGAAATCAAAGAAGGAGAGTCAAGAAAAATAAAGTGGCTACTTTTCTATCAGCGACAAAACCCTAATAACACAGGGTGGGCTGGGCAGCTGAGCCAGGAGTGTCAGACGAACAGTAAAAGGTCAGACCTTGGGCAGTATTTGAAATGATGACATATATGTCACCCATAAATGGCTGCGTGGAAGAAAATGCCATGAAAGGGAAACAAAGGAGGTGCGGGAGAAAAAGACGTTGCCCAACTTATTCCTGAACTCCATTTTACAACTCCTCGATAAACAATCTTCTACTTAAGTTTTTGCTTCAGTGGCTTTTACAACACATAACAAAATCTCTTAGCTTTACATCAGCACACAAGGCAAGATAATGTGCTCTTAAATAGATATTCAAGTGTTTTACAACTTCTGTTATGATTTTTAGCTGATGTTCTCAGCCTTATAAATTAAGACAGTTATAATATAACAGGGAGGAATTTTCATCTGGAACACCCTTGCTCTCTCATCAGTTCTTCTTACTAATGCGAACTAATTTTAAAATAGTATTTCTGAGAATCTACATAAACTTGGGCCTTTACAGAAAAATATTAGTTCAGGGACTCTGCAAAATGTTGAAGATGCTCCATCTTTAAGGATTTCAAAAACACTGTTTCTAGAAGTACAAACATTTACTTGTGACTCCAGTTCTGCTAGGTGAATGTTTCCTTCCTCCAATCCTTGTTAACACAATCAGTAGCAAAGAGAAATAATTTCAAAATATATTGAGAACTTCTATAATCTCTCATTCCCTCATCTGTACCTTTTGCTGAGATCCTTAAGCTAACATTTATTGCACTTTGGGAAATGCTTCCAAAGTTAAGACTAATAGCATACAGCCCATACAATGGGCAATTTCTGCATTGGAAATTGTTCTTTAAATCAGAATAAAACTGACCACAAAAAGCTCCTTTCAGAGAACATATACCACTTTCAGATAAAAATACAAAATCAAGCAGTCTCACATTTGTGATTTCAAAGAGGCTATTTCTGAAAGTGACAATAAAAGAGAGTTATGAATTTTGCCTAACATAAAATTTTGTTTAATGTTTACTTTTACACATGAGGTGTATTTGATAACATAAAAATGCTATGTTTATTTTAGGGTAAATTTATTATATTGCTGTATTGGTTGCTAGAAAATAAATTCTGAATAGTGAGCAACTATTCTTGCCTCAAATCTAGCTTTTCAAAATCCACACCAGCTCCCAGGGAGCAAGTGACATTTCTGGAGGATGTCAGAGGTTGAGGGTGAGGGGCAGAGGGGTGGGTAGAGCCTCTTATACCTCGATGGGTGGGAAATATATGCTTTGTAGACACCCCACATTTCTGGAAAGCTGAAGAAATAAAAAAGATAAAAAGAGTACCAGCCTCAGTGAAGAGAACTGGTGAATTCTCGAAAGCCAGAAGTTGTCCAAGAATAGGATTCTCTGGCAGCGTTGCAATCTGGAGGCAAAGTGACAGCACGAGTTAAGTGGTGCTTTTTGGCTTTTGTTTGAGATAGGGCCTTGCTATGTTCTCCCGGCTGGGCTCAAAGTCTCCATTCAGTATAAAGCTCCTGAGGAGCCAGGAGTACATGTGTGTGCCACCACATCCACGTGTGAGGGTGTCATCCATACATCTGACAGGAATTAGAAATATATCTTCAAGGGTGAAAGGCAACCAAAATCTTCTTTTAATACTCAGCCTGATTCTCTGGAGCATTTTGACAGTCAGAAAATCTGTCTGTCTGTCTGTCTGTCTGTCTGTCTCTCTCTCTCTCTCTCTCTCTCTGTGTGTGTATGTGTGTGTGTGTGTGTGTGTCTGTTTCTCTCTCTCTCTGTCTGTCTTTCATCTACAAATCTAAACTGAGCAACAGAAAATAAGAAATCCCATCTCTTATCTAATTTGCTTTGAGGTGACTTTTCTGGACAGTTCTAAAGCAAGGTAAAAATTCAGGAGGGCAAAGGAAAGCTGTAGAATCCATAGCAAGGATGCTTTCTAGCAGAGTGGACCTCTCCCTCTGAGCCATCAGCTCCATCACAAAGTCCAGAAACATTTCTGTCTCGGTGCAGTCTGCTTGCTCAATTGGGCTGCTCTCAGAGCGACGTCACTAAGTAACAGCTGCTGTCACATAGCCAGGGAGGAACATCCACCCTAAGTTCACACAAGGGGCATCCTTCCAAGACTATACTTCCCAGGATTTATTTCAGCCTGTTTCCCCTTGAGTTTGAAGGGTGGGTCCTGGAAAAGAGGGTCAGGGCTTAGAAGTGAACTCTGGGGAGGAAAGTTAGGCTGGAAAGTCTGGCAAAAACCCTGTTACCTCCTGCAGAAGCTCTCACTCTCAATCTTACAAATATCAGTGCCTTTTTGTTTGTTTTTAAGAAGTCTAGTAATGTGAAAATGCTCATTGGCTCTGGGCACTGTAAGTTGAGAGCTAATGCAAATGAGTTTGCTGCTTCTAGATAAGAAACATAGATTGCCAATGTGGGCAGATTATCTTGGGGTTGTGATGTAGGCAGAGCTGAGGCTGTATCCGCCCAGGCAATTTTTGGAAATTTCAGTCAGGGGCAGAAATAGAGAATGGATTTTCTATCTTTCTTTATAAAAATATCTTGCATTTTTATTTAACACATACTAATTGTGCCTATCAATGAGGCTCAATGTAGTATTTCAATACATACATACAGCATGCATGGATCCAATCCAGCATCCATTCACCCACTCTTCCTCCCCATCCTTCTCTGTGGTGCTGAGGATTATACCTGGGGCCTTGCACACCCTAGGGAAGTGCTTTATCTCTGAGCTCCAGCCCCAGCTCCAGAGCAGGGCTTTTCTATATCTATTTCTACCCACCTACCACTGGTGTGGAAATGGCAGAAAAACTAGAGTTGTGAGTCATACTTTCAGCTGGAAAGGCCAGTGATCCAATTTCTGCTTTATTTTTGTAAAGATTCACCTTAAAAGCTGGAAAAAAAAATCTTAACTTTTACATAATCACACAGATATTTCCTACAGTTCAACAATTATTTATCTATTCCTGTTATCTCTTATTATTTCATATTAAAAATATGAATCAATTCATTCAAATAATTCATTTTCTTTCCATTTGAAACAACATATTCCTATGGAAGTTGTGACTGTCACCCTGGCTAGATTAGCAGATGTCTCACAGATTAGTAAAGCTGACTTGTGGATGTGTCCAGAAGAGATCGGCATGGAGGCCAGCAAACTCAGGGTGGAAGACACAGCCTGATTGTGACTGGCACCATCCAAGAGGCTAGCAAGGGGATGAAGGAGGAAACCAGCCAGTATTTGAAACACTGCCTGAGCAGTTGCATCTTTTGCTGCTGCCGTCAGCTGTGGACCTCAGACTCGGGTTTCTTTCCATGACTTCAAGGTAGCGTCCAGGCCTTCAGCCTTAGGTGAGTGCAGCATCCTTGATCCTTTTTGTTCTATGGCTTCTAGTTTGTTGGACTGAGAAGCTTCTGGATCCTCTGGCTTTTCAGTGCCATTGTAAAGTCACCCACCTTTGACCCTATAAGCCTACCTAACACATTTCCTTGCAAAATTTCATTTTATATATATATATATATATATATATATATATATATATATATCACTACAGAAGCCATTCATACAAGAAAGTCATATTTAAGGTCTTGGCAAGGCAAGCTGGTAAAAATGAGTATGTGGTTTTATTGAAGAAAGCTACCTTGAAGTTCTCTTAACTTTTGTATTGTTATTAAAAGCAGATGCTGGCTCAAGCTTCTGCTATTTAGACAGTCAGCTTCTTTTCCAGTTTGTCCAAAGTACATATAGGGATACCACCAGGCTGATGAATTATATTCCTAAGTCAATTGCTGGCATTTATGAAATCTTTAGGGTTCAAAGATGCATGAACTTATTCAAATTCCAAGGATTTCAGTGTAAAGAATCACCTTTATTTATGAGTGAGCATCTTAAAATATTTGATCTTTTTAAAAACCTGCTAGAGTCTTTTGCTAAATAAGGTCATTAGTTAAAATACTAGTTGCTATGGGTTTAATTACATTTTGAGAAAAGATCGGTTAGTCCTAACATCTAGTACCTCTGAATGTGATCTTATTTGGAAATGGGGTCTTCGTCAGTGTCAAGGTAAGATGAAATCATATGCCATTAGGGTGGGCCCTAATCCACTACTACTGGTGTCTCTAGGAGAACAGGAGAGCTGGAAGAGAACTCTGGGAAACTGAGGCAGGAGGTTTGCAAGTCCAAGCCAAGCCTGGGGAACTCAGCAACTTAGCAAATCCTGTTTTACGGTTTAAAAAATCAATTTTTGAAAGGGCTGGTGATGTAGCTCAGTGGGAAGGTCCTAGGTTCAGTCCTCATTACTGATGAAAGAAGGGGGAAGAGGACCAAGAGAAGGAGGTAGAGGAGGAGAGAAAACAAAGGGAGCATGCCCGGATAAGGCCATATAGTGACAGGTGGGGAAATTACAATGAAGCATCCACAAATCAAGTAGAGGCAAGGACTTCCAGTCACCACTAGAAGTTAGGAGCAAGCAAGGAAGGATCCCTGTTCAGAGCCTTCAGAGAGAGTGTGGCCCTGAACTTGGCTTCAGACTTCTGGACTCCAAAACTCTGAGATAATAAATTATTGTTGTTTTAAACCACCCACTTTCTAGTACTTTGTCAGAGCAGCTCTAGTTTAAAAATGTTTAAACAAATAATGATAATTAATTTGCTTACAGGATTTTTTAGTAAATAATATCTACCATATTTAAAGAAATTATTTTCTGGCCTATGCTAATGTAATTACCTTAAATGTCAATATCTGAGTGCTAGAGACAAATTTTTAGCAATTTAGTAAGGGAAAACAAATAAATAAAACAATAAAACAGAGTAAGAACTAATTAACATGTGGCAACAAATCATGAAAACTTATGCTGAGATTTGGTTATAGCCTATCTGAAGAAAACCTGCTTAAGTGTGCTGTGATATTTATTATTATCAATATTGGTTCCCTCAATGGACAGCTACTAGGAAAATCCCAGAGTAATAAATATTTATAAAGTTTATGTTAAAACTGGATAACTGCTTTACCTTTTGGCCACCCAGGTATTGCTTAATCATGTGTCACCTTCTGAAGGAATGCCAAAAAGGTTCTGAGGTCTCTACTTCATCTTTCCTTGCACACACCCATCCCCAAATCAGCAGACATCAAAAGTGCTACAGCAGAGACTTTCATCTATCACTTTATCATAGGAGCTTGATGTCTAAAACAAATTTACTTTTACTGTTTGTTTTGGATTTTTATTTAGGTTGTTTTCTATTGTTGATATCTTAGTTTGTTTTCTTTTGCTATAATGAAATGTGTGGCTTATGGTTTTAAAAGCTGGGAAATCCAAGAGCTTGGCAATGGCGTCTTCTTGGCATCTGGTGAGAGCCTTCTTGCTGTATCATAACATGACAAAAGGGCAATACATACAGAGACAGAGCTTGTTGGCTCAGGCCTCTCACTTCTGATAAAGCCACAGATATCTTCATGAGGTCCTCATGACCTCATGTAATCCTAATTCCTCCCAATGGCCCCACCCCCAGATACAATTAACATAGTAATTTGGGGAGTAAGTTACTGACACATGGACTTTTGGGGGCCACATTCAAAAAATAGCCACATACATGGTCAAAAGATCCACATGCATGTGGAAAGAAAACAAACTAGAGAGTTCAAACCTTACCATGAGAAGGACATTAAGAAGATACATGGCAAATCATGCCCACCTATGTTTTCAGCTCTAATTGTAGATTAAAGCTCAAAGGGAGTTTCATAGGGCCCTTGGAAGCACTCTGGTGGAATGCCCTTCTCCAGTTATGACAAACATCTTCTCTTCTGGACAATTCCTACAAACACGAAGGCCTTGCCTCATGAGTCACCTTCACAGGGAGGCCCTCCCTGCCTCCCAGTGGAAAATGTAATCTCCCTGTTTGAAGATTCAATTCTTTTTCCCTGTTTTTCTTTTTTCTTTCTGTACATACAACTTCAAAATAGTATTTTAGTTACTTACATTGTTTTATTGCCTTTCTTCCAACTAGAATGTAAATGGTAAGAAAGACTTGACTCCATGATTCACAGTTGAATTCTCAAAGAATAGCACCTGCCATTTGGTAGACACTCCATGTATTCATTGAATAAGTGGACTATTGAGGAAAAGCCCCGTGTTTATTTTTATCATGAAGCATAAGAAGTTCTTAGAGGATTTACCTAACCCCAGATTCTGACCAATTTACAAGAGTAAATGGAGTTCTGGCTTATGCTCATAAATTTCAAAGGCCTGGTGGAGGGATTGAGTGAATAGGCAATAGAGCTGGTGGGGAATTACTTCTCTAGCTACCCAATCAAGAATCTATCATCCATTGAACCTTATAAGCATTTTATCAATTTTGAGAATTGATTACTTCTTTCTTTTTTTTTTTTGGTACTGAGGATCGAACTTGTGTCTTTGTACTTGCGTAGCAGGCGCCAAAACCACTGAGCTAAATCCCCGGCCCTGAGAATTGATTATTTCCAACTGCCAAAGCCACAGTTTCCTTAATTACTTTTGAAGCATTTACAAGGGTACAAAATCTAAGGGCTTTATACATCTACTGCAAGAGGATTTGATGCCTCCACCACCCCTTAACTAACACAATAAATTTCTCAAAACGACAGAACAGTAAACTCTAACTCAAACAATCCTTACTGAAGTCTTTAAACACAGCAACCTAAGAAGATGTAGACTGAAAGAAATAAATGTTTGAAGATCTCGCAAGAGCTATAATAGCCCTGAAGAAAACTTGAATCTGGTATGTAAACAAAATGTTGCCAACTGACCAATGGCAATTTGGCCAGGCAACATTGATTAGGTTCATGCAGGAAACAGCCATATGAGGCATTTCACAGGAAGAGGCAGGTGGCAGACTCTATGTTCCCTCCACCAAGACTTGATTAGAGTTGGTACATTGCAACCAAAGCAGGCCTACCTCCAAATTCAACTACAAAATCTACTGTTTATTACCAATAGGCAAAAAAGGCCTGAGAGAACACACTGAATGCAAGATGCACCCTAAAGCATAATGAGACAGGACTTGGTAAGACAGGAGTGAGGATTCTATTTGGCAGTAAGGAAAGCAGCCCCAAAATGAAGTCAGGAAGCACAAAATGAAGTCTGCTGAGTCATGACCCTCTAGGGATCTTACAGGTGGCTAGTGGCTGTCAGGGACCTCCTCAGAGCATGATCAGACAAGGCCACTGGCTCAAGAGCACATGGCCCCTGCATGGACACTGCATGAACACTGCATAGATTGGACCCTGAAATGTATGTAGTCTCCTAGAGGGTAGACAACATATCACTTACACAATGGTCCAAGTTCCCTTATAAACCCCTTAAAAAACCCTAGGAAAGGAGCCTTCCTCCTCAGCATCAATTCCTGGCTAACAGGGATTCTACTTCCTTGCCTTTATTTCTTTTAAATAAATTTGCCTGTATCCTATCTCCTCCATCTGTAGTTTCATTCTTTATCACCATAAGACACAAGCCTGGTTTTCCAGTGTCAATATGTGATGATATTGTGATAGGGCTGAGCCGACTTGTAATCAGATCTGGGACAGACCTGAAGTTGGGGTTCAGATGAAAAGGTGAAATCAGATCATTAGACTTCCAAGGCTACAGTCAGTGTAGCTGGTTGGTCAGTAAAGGTACTGGTATAGAGTACTTTGCTACGAACCACTAATAAGATTTATTTTGTACGGGTATTTTGCTAATTAGTCCTTGGTACATTATTGATAACTATAAAATGTACAGTGAGGCTGGGAATGATGGTGCAGGTCTGTAATCCCAGTATTATAGAAGGATAAATTCAAGCTCAGCTTGGGCAACTTATCAAGACCTTGATTAAAAATAAAATATATGTGTATATATGTTGGGAGGGTGAATATGTAGCTTAGTAAAAAGGCCCTGAGTTCAATTACCAACACTACAATAAATAAAGGAATAAATAATAATATGCATACCGAATCATTCCTATAGTGTTAATTTCCAATTAGTATATTTCTAATACTAAAACAAAAATTCTAGGGTGAACTTTAAAGCCCATTTACATGCACACATATGATGTAATTTCTACTAATGTACTGGAAATCTCCTATAATTGGAGAAGTGGGGTGTAAGAAATTTAATACTTGAAATCCACAGTTGCATAATTGTTAAGCAAACAAAGTGACTGACATGACTCTGAGGGCTGGTGACCAGGAATTCTGGGGTTCTGCCTTCCCAGCTCAACTTCGTGGTGTTTCCTCCTGTTGTTGGTAGCATCAGGTGGCAGTCATCTGCTCTGCCTTAAATGTTGATAGCAGGAATCTTCTGATTAGATGCAATTATTGATGCCCATTTTCTTAGCTTCCCTTGTGCCACCTCCTGCTACCCTGCAGAGTTGGAGAGTGGGACTGAATGGGAAAAGGAAGCTAATCACAAAGTCTTAATTCATATTCACATAGGATGTGTTATCACAGAATTTTTGGTACTGAAAAAAAAATACAGCATCAACTCATAGATATAGAGCCTTAAAAAAAAAACTAGCTCACTGACCAACATGAATGGCTTTTGAAAATGTCAATAAAAAAGCACCCTTCTCCACTTCTTGAACTATTTGGTAGCTAAAAAATAACAGGAGGGAGATGGTTTTATATATTATGCTTTAGAAGACTAGGCTTTGCACTATTTGGCTCAGTAATCATATCCAGGATATGGCCTGTGAGTATGCAGATAATTTCTGGGACTGGTCCTCTCAGCCTCTGTCCAAGGATCATTCTGAGAGTCTGTTACTTTTCTGCTGTAAGTATCCTGTCCTATCTAATATTTCATGAAAGAAAACAATTATATTTAAATTTTGAAATTACTTTCTACTTACTTGGCTACGTAAACTTTTAAAAGTTTTTCCCTTATAATGGCACATATTTAAACCACCCAACTTTACATAACATACACACCATATACGTGTATATATCCCCTCCCTCCTGCTGCTTCTCATGTGCCTTTAGCCACTACAACACCACTAAAGGCAACTAAGGATTTCAGGCCTATTTCACACTTTCTAGAATTTTATAAAACTGAAGTTTCACATATGGTCACTTCTTTGTCTTATGGGTTTTTTCCACATATCATAATTATTTTGAGATTCATCTGCTATTTCATGTATCAATACTTTATACCTTTTTATTACTGTTTAGCACAGAATTCCACTATATTCCTCACCACAGTTTGTCTATCTATTCATCGGTTCATATATATTTGGGTTGTTTCCAGGTTTTAGTTATTAAAAATAAAACTTCCATGTATAGTCATGTAAAGTATTTGTATGGAAGTATTATTTTTTGTTGGCAGTTTCTGTTGGATTAGCCCAGAGCCTTCACACTTATCTACATTCACAGCCCTTTATTATTTTTGAGACAGAGTCTCTCTAAAGTCATTAAGTTGCCCAGGCCAAGTTCAAACTTGCAATTATCCTGCCTCAGTCTCTCAGAGTACTGGGATTATAGGCATGTGCTGCACCTGGTTAAGAACTAAGATTTTTGTACTCTTAAATCTAATGTTAAGTGTAGGCACTTTGTAGATACTGTTTATTAATTTGAGGACATTCTCTTTGATTAGTCATTTATTCAAGAGTTTTTTAAACCAGGAATTGATATTGAATTTCACCAGGTGGTTTTTTTCTGCATCTTTTGAGATGATCCTATGATTTTTGTTTTCCAATATGGTGCTATACGATGAATTCACTAATTGATTTTCAAGTGCTAAGCCAGCCTTGCATTCCAGAGACAAACCCTACTAGGTTGTGATGTATTATCCTTTAAAAATATGGTTGAAATCCATTTGCTAAAATTTTGTTCAGAAGTTTTATATCTACATTCATGAGGAATATTGGTTTATTACTTTCTTATGCTATTTCTTTTCTTTTTAAATATATATTTTAATTTTATTGACACAGTAGTTGTACCTATTTATGGGGTAGATACAGTATGATACTTCAATGCATATGTATGAGGTGTAATGAGTGGATAATTGACATATCCATCATCTCAAACATTTATCATTTATTCAAAATCTTTTTAATGTATTTAGTTTGGTACAGGATTATTCTAGCCTCATAGAATGCCTGGGAAGTAAATCCCAGTCACCAAGTTCCTAGAAAAATTTATGTAGAACTAGTATGATTTATTCCTTAAATGTTGGGTACAATTCAGCAGTGAAGTCAGTAGTAACTGGAGTTTTCTTTATGGAAATACTTTCAATCATAAATTTATTTAATTGACGTAGAGCTATCAAGTTCTCTATTTCTCTTAGGGTGAGTTTTAGCAGTTTTTGCCTTTCAAGATGTTTGTGTATTGCATCTAAGTCAATGGTTCTCAATGGAGGGTATTTTATATTTTCTTGATAAATTGACCCTTTCATTATCACAAATTGTGGTCTTTATTCCTAGTAAAATTCTTTGTTCTGAAATCTATATTGTCTTGTGTCAATGTAGCCTCCATCTTCCTTTTTATTAGGGTTAGTATTACATACATTTTCCCATTCTTTCACTTTTAAACCATTTTTTGTCTAAGTCTGTTTCTCGTAGACACATTTAGTTGAGTTGTGATTTTTAATCCAATCTGAGAATCTATGTCTTTTAATTCCTACATTTGTATACCTTACATTTATTGAGATAATTGATATGCTAAGTAGAAGTAGTCTGAATTTTTTTATCCAAGGAAGTTAAGCACATTCTAATATTTGATATTTGCACTATAAGATTTGGAATAAACTTTAACCTTCTACACCATCCTTATTTTATGCCTAACAGTCCTCCTAATATCTTTTCAAATTAATTTTCTAAATAAACCCAAATATGATTAAAAAATTATTAGCCAAGGATACCATTTCAGTGTATATGAAAGTATAATTCTCTTTGACATATGTTCTTGCACCTAATTCATCTTTCTAGAAAGTCATACAGTTTTCTAGTTAAAGGTTCTGTCAGATACTTTAAGTTTTTTTGTCTTAAAGTTTATCTTCCCTAAACAAAACATTTCTTCAGTGGTTCTGAGAGCATTCATACTAAAATTCTTGATTTGTTTTTCATGGACCTTTATATTGTATTGTGTCTTCATTTATCTTGAATGTCCTAATTATACTATCATTCAATTCCAAACTGTAACCAACTATTGAACGGATTTTATCATGTTTCATTTATTTTTTCATTCAATAATAAATAACCAGAGTATTTATAAGATGTAATACAATAAACATTAACCAAATAATTACTGAGCATTCCCTAAGAGTAAAACAAGATGTTTCCTTGTTCTCCCTGAACCCTTCTTTTGCTGCTGAAGGTTTTATTTATTTTTAATTCTGAATGTACCTGTACTTGTGATCTATATCATACCATTAGTACAAAACTGCATTGTTACTTCAGTTGGGCTAATTTTGTTCCCTCATCCTGTTAGTGTATTTTCTCTACATTCTCCATAATGAGTGGAATAGATTAGTCGATTAATTCACATCTATTGAGTGAATATTGATTAAAAAATAAGGACACTTGGTACTAAATATTACACAATACATTTACATTTATCATTGGGTGCTTGTACCTGTACATGATATATTTTGGTTCTTATTTTTTCCCCCATTACCTGTGCACCTTTCACCCCCTCCACCCTTCCCTATTTACATAGATTTCATTTCCATTTTTTCTTTTCTCATAATTTTTCCTTTCCCTTCTTTCCTTTCCCTTTCTCCTCTAAACACCCCTACACCTTTGGACCTTTTAATATTTCAAATTATCAATTATTCATTTTAATCATTTTAATCCTTATTTACATTTTCAGTTATTATAGTCACTGTACTTTAACTCTTTTTTGCTTCTTGGATACTAAGAAATTAGCTTGAAATTTCTTCTGAATCATGAATATTATTTTTATCATCTGGGCATAAAATTGGCAAGATATTTATAGCTATTTGTAGTACGTTTTAAAATGTGCACAAGAAATTATGACGTTTATTTAGTCATCCAAATGGACAATGGAAAAAGTCAGTTTGGGATAATTATAATTTGTCACTTACTCAAATTATACAAACATTGCCAATTTTTAAGTTCTTACACTGTAATACATTTTTCACAATGCAGCTTTCCCCTCCCTCTTAAAAAAATGTCAGCCTATATATTTACTACTAAAAAATTAACATACAGTGATTCTGCCTGACCATATGAGTAAAGTCCCACTTCTTTCCATTGTTTTGAATCCATTTTCAGTGTACTCCTGACCAAACTTTATCTCCTCTAGTCATTTCCTTTCCTACCTATCCAAACAGTAGATGGTCCTGTCCTACCAAGGTTCATTTTAAGTCAAACTTCCTTGTTTCTTTTCATATAGTTCTCCTCATTCCTCAACCCCTAGGAAACTTCTACTCTTCATTCAAATCTATCTCCCTTCCAAGTGCTAATCAGGCCCAGCCATGCTTACCTTTCAAGACCAGATGAGACTGGGTACATTCAGAGAGGGGTGGCTTTAGACTCTCTAGGTCTATCTCAAATGTCTCCTGCTCTGTGGAAGCCTCCAACTCTCTCAGACTCAGGCCTCTTGGGTAGTGATTTTCAGCCTGGGCTACACATTAGAATCACTTGGAGGGGTTTTAAAAATTTTTTATATCTAGCTAGACTAGTCATCCTAAGTCACATAAATGCACAGTACAGAATGGGACCTTAATGAGTATTTTTAAGCATTCAATTCATTTTATTCAGGAGAAATGAGAATTTATTTTTTAAGGAGCAATAATGGGATGTAACTTAAGAACACAGAATAGTTTTGATATATACTTATATTCTTTGTTTCTGACAGTAAGGGCAATAATGATAAAAGAATAATATTTATTTAACTTAAAGAGATTATTACATGGAAAACTGATGAATTACGTTAAGGAACCTATCCTTATGCAGTGGTAATTTAAAAGATCAGAGTCATTAGGATAGGAATCTCAGAGAGAAATTTTTTTCTTTTATAAAAAATAATGAATGAGGATATTAGAGGGAAATATGTAAAAATTCTCATGCTTTTCAAAAGGTAATTTACCTAAAGAAAAGGTATTTGATTACAACTGATATATTTTGGAGTTTTGCTGCTTTCCTTACTTTAATATTCCTTTCAATGTGATCAGTGTACACTGAATGCATGCATGAAGATATCACTGAACCCTATTAATATATGCATATATATTAATATATAATATATAATATATAATATATAATAAATGTAGATACAAAAAGGAAATTTAGAAAGAATATTCCTTTAAAAGTATACTATTAACTGCCCATTTTCTTCCTTATCAGATCAGGGGTACAATTTACCAGGTTTACTCATTTGGTGGTATATGAAAATTACCTCAAAGATGTCTCATGCTCGTTATTTACTTAGCCTTCTGGTTGAAGTACAGGCTCACATTGACTTTCAAAGGAGCCCGAAACCCCTGACAAGGAAAGTGTTATCACCCAAATCATTCACAGAACATTTTTTCACTTCCTTGAGGAGCAGTTTTTCCTTAGCTGTCTGTTGCAGGGACCTCAATGACATTCGTATTACAGAGACTTAGAGGAAAGAGGCCACGGGAGAGATTTGCTGCATGGAGCATCGATATATCTGCTTGGCCTGCACAGCTTTGACCTGTTAGCGAGCATTGCTTTCAATTTGTCCATTTTTTAGAAGGAAAGGAGACATCAGATTCTGAATGACTAACAAACCTTGAGTTAAACTTTAAAATATACATTCTGTTTTTTTCATTACTGATTCATGACCAGTGAACAAGAATTAAGTCACTCTTTTTTAATGTAGAAGAGTCAAGAAAGATGAATAACTGTTTCAATGGTGTATAAAAATAAATATGAATATTCTATATGACCTTTATGCTTTAATTATTTCCAAAAATTTCTTACACTGACTGTAATTTAATGCAAGTAAACAGATGCTTGGGGCTCCACTGACATCAACAAAAATAAGCCATGAATTGGATTAAAGGGAAAGAATAGTGCTCTCACTATCTCCTTATCAGTATTTTTTGAATTGAAGAAATTGGTTATCTTCCTTGTTCAATGTGGGAACTCTCTTCTGTAAGGTATCATACTGATGAAGTCACTGTGAGAATTAGCACAGAGTACAAAATAGTTCTTTGTGGATATTTATCAATAAAATGAAGACCTAAATTTATTTTAAAGCACGGTTGGTTACTTGCATTTTGCATCAGTTTGCATATAATCAATTCAGTTTTAATGGAAAATTTCCCAACTAATTGCCTTCTTTTCAGATGGGAAATTATATTGTTAGATATATATGTAACAAGAATTTATCAAAAGAAATGGAACATGTATTCATAATATAATATGTAGATACTTAAGGTACCACATATTTATTCTCAAGTCTCCAAATACTTCTTATATTGTCTCTGGATAGAAAGATGCTATTAATTAGACATACATCAAAGATTACAGATGCTATTTATCATACTGACTGTAAATATAAAGCTCTGTATTTACCATAGATTACAACAGCTATAATATACAGTATATAGAGATATGTTATAGTATCATATACATATGGTATATATGTAAATACAACTGAGTGCTGCATTTCTATACACCAAATAAACAAATCCTTGCATATCAAATAATGTTGAGAATATTTATGACTTGTAAAAAACTAGGATAACATTTTTCTATAAATTTCAGGGCTTTGCAAGACAAATGCTAGTAATGATAAAGATATACTAAATCTGTTTTAGGAGTTTTGCAATACTGGAAAACATATTTGACTAATATTTGTATTATGGTCTATAAGCAATTGTTTATATTTGTCCTGATGAATAAAATGCATCTAAGTAAAACTTTACTATGATTCAGAAAAATGCCTCCATATTTATAGATAATGTGTATTTCCTATCAACAATGTAGAAAGGTTCCTTTCTGTCCTAAAGCTTCACTAGCATTTGTTGTTATATGATTTCTTGATGATAGCCATTCTTTCTGGAGTAAGATGGAATCTCAGTGTCATTTTAATTTGCATTTCTCTAATGGCCAGAGATGTTGAACGTTTTTATCTGTTTTTTGGCCATTTGTACTTCTACTTCTGAAACATGCCTATGCTACTTCTGAAACATGTCAATATGGTTGACATTTTCTACTTGCCCATTATTTGATTGAGTCTTTTATTGGGGGGTTCAATTTTTTGAATTCTTTGTGTAATTTAGATATTAGTCCTCTGAGAAATAACAGTCAAAAATTTTTTCCCACTCTGTAGGTACTCTTTTCTATGTTGGTTGTTACATTTGGTTGTTAATTTGATAGGATCCAATTTGTTGATTCTTGGTACTATTTCTAACACAATGTAAATGAAACTTTTCCAAAACAAAAATCTGGATTTTTTTTTTTTATTATACATTATTGGGATACTCAAACCAATGTCTGTTGGATGGGCATTTATTCTCAGATTTAGAGCTGGGTGGGAGAGAGGAGTGGTTGATCTTATTTATCTATCAGTACTCTGGATGGTGAAAATACTCTCAAATGTTAAAAAGAAAAAATCTAAGTCTAAAGCATTCCTTGGCTGTGACTAGAAATATTGGAATAATCTTCAGCAGTTTGGAACCAAGAGAAGATGGGAAATAATTATGTGGAGCTTGGTTACAAAAACATTAAGAGGTGATGAGAGTGAAGGGGTGCAGAACATAACCACTTCTAATTCTCTGAGATATGCTTTAAGATTTGGTTCCAAAGCCACCATCTTGGAGTTCTGCTTTCTAAACAGGGCTTATCTTCAAAGATGGTGTAGTTGGATGGCTTAATATTCACAATACAGCACAACTTTATAATAATTAAAACTGACAATACAAAATTTAGGATTGAATAACTGATATGTTTATTTTTCTTACAGTAAAGATGCTACTTGCTGAGAATGTATTACTACAGTATTTTTGATACCATTATTGAAATAAATATAAACCCCCTATAATTAAAGGATCCTTTAGAAAAACTCTCACATGGAATTTTATTTCCTCTAGTAAAGATGATAGAAGTTTAATTTTAGATATAGGCTGATTCATTTAAAACAAGTTAATTTTCATCTCTAGCAAGCTTAGATTTTCTACATTTATCATACAATGCTTTTTTTTGTTAAAACAGGCTTTATTTGTATCCATAAAATTGCTTTGGTATGTTATCATTTAATTAACTCATAATAAGTACACTGTGTGTCACTTTGTCCTTTCAAAGCAAGAAAATCATAAAGCTTGCTGGGTTTGTATATATAGGTTTTCTCAAGATTCCAGGTTCATTTAAATAGCATGCATGACACTTTAAGCCCCTTTGAGTTTTTACATAAAAAATAAAGGAATGCAAAGTCAAGTTTAAACAAATGTATTAAAGCATACATAGTAAAGAAGCCAAATAGATTGGCTTGGCTCTTAAGTCATAATATTTATTTTCACTCATTTTCATCAGAACACATCTTAAGTTACCAAAAGTATGTCACTCTTTAAACAAATACCTTTGTCACTGTGTGTCTGAACCTAACTAAAAATTGAATACGACTGCATGCAGACATTGTCTTTGAATGCTCTGGAGCATACCAAGTATCTAACCCTTGACCCCTTGCCTCCAACCTGAGTCCTGCCCTTCCCTGAACAAAAGCCTCAGGTGATGACTGTGTTCTTTTATAGGAGATGGAGATTGTGAACATGCTTTCTGCACTGTGGTAACATACAGTGTCATGAACCTTTTTGTTCACATATTGAGGCTTGCCTTGAACTAATTTGGACACTTAATCCTGAAGGTGCACACATCAGCAATAATACACCATGAGTGCTAAATCAGGATACAAAAAAATAAAATGCTCAATGTCCATTAAGCACTTTAGTCTCAAGATAAAACAATAATAAGAGTACTAAAATATGACCTTGAGCATTACTTCTGAGTAAATCAAAACCTCTGTATCTGAGCCATCCTTAGGAGAAAGGATTATACATTTCTTTTAAAGCAGAAGAAAAGAAATCATAGAATAAGCAACTAATAAAAGGAGCCTCTTACACAAATTTGGAATATTTATTAATTAACTGAAACATCCAGAGAAAATGTTTTTAAAAAAATCTTAAAACAATGTCCTCAGTTTTAAACAGCACTGTGTTTATTTCTAATTATATCTGACACATAAATGGCCTCTGTGAGGTTTTTCAGCATTTTCCAAATTGTGTTTTGTATGAATGGGGAAATTTTTTAAATGTTAAGGGAGCATCTAATTATGATCACTAAAATACAGCATTAAAAATTAATCATACAGAGCATGCTTTGGACTTACCCAAAGCAACCATCACAGAGAATTCTAAGTCACCTTAAAAAAAAGTTTGGCCCTTTATTTGTGTTAGTTCTTTGAAACAAGCATTTTGAATACTTTTTAACAATATAATAACTTTTAACTATCTATCGGTTAAAATGTAAAAGTAACAAGTTATCCCAGTCGGGTGAAAATGTCTTCTCTTTAGATTTATGGAGATATTTTGTACCATTCAATCAGGAAAAAACTTGGATCATTATCTCAAGAAAATGCTGCCTCATCTGAAATTTGAAGTTCAAAGTAGTTTATCTAAGACATTTTATCTTTGGGTCACATATCCGTATACAGCTTATTTCAAAGAACTAAGAACAAAAAAGAACAGAAAGTTAAGATCCAACAAAAAACTACTTTAGATTATGAATGATTTATTTATTTTCTCCTGTTTTGATCTAAAACATTATTAAACTTTTGTAAAATTTTGATTTAGTGTACTTTGTATTCTATCATTTTATCATCTAAGACTCATTGTTTTAATGCAGGAAAAAAAAAACAATTTAGGAGTTATTTTGCTAATATGTGAAGTTTGCCATGAGGGATCAGAGTAGTCTGCAGCTCCTCACCAGTATGGATTTGAATTCACACTATTTCTGTTTCACAGAATTTTGAAGAGCATATGCTATGTCACTAGTTGTCATATTATTTTTAAGTGATGTAACACAGACACCAAATTAAGTAATGCCTCATATTTGGGATGTAAACTTAATGTGCTCATTGTTTTCACATTAAACAAGTTAAAAAAAAAAGTTTGACTAATTACAGAGAGCTTACGTGCCTGCCGTATAGAAATGGGATGACCCCAAATACAGGAAATATGGTTTCATCATATTAAAGGGCTATAGATGGTGTGAACTATGGACCAAGCTGTGGCAATCATATACTAAATAACACTGCTTCAGGTGTTGGAGAGCATATACAACAGCAGTTCCATAAGATTACAGTGGAGCTGAAAAATTCCTATTGCTTAATGATGTCTTAACCAACCTAACATAGTGGTGGTGTTGGTGTAAACAAACCTATTGTGTTCTGCCAGTTATATATAATGGCATCCCATACAACTCTGTACTTGATAGTGATAAAAATAAGTGTACTACTGGCTTATGTATTTTTTGTAGAATACTTTACATCATTTATGTTTTTCTTTTTTGGTGCTGGGGATTGAACCTGAGGTCTTGTGCATTCAAGGGAAATGCTGTACATCTGAGCTACATACCCAGCCCCTTATTGTTATTTTAGAGTGTGCTCAGACTTATGTGAAAAGAAAAGTTAATTAACAGTAATCAGCCTCCCTCAGGCAAGTCCTTCAGGAGAGATTCCAGAAAAAGGCATTATCACAGGGGATGACAGCTCCATGTGTGTGATTGCCCCTAAAGACCTTCGGGTGGACAAGATGTGGAGGTAGAAGACAGTGGTAAAGATAATCTTCACTATGCATAGTCCTAGGCAAATGTGTGTTTGTATCTTAGTTTTTAAGAAAAGAAGTTTTAAAAGTTAAAAAAAGCATTTTAATTAAAAAGGTTATAGAATGAAGATATAAAGAAAAATACTTTTGTACAGCTGTGATGTTTGTGTCTTAAGCTAAATGTGGTTACAAAAGTGTCAAAAGTTAAAAAGATATTTCTATAAAGTAAAACATTTACAGTAACTTATGGTTACTTTATTAAGAAAGAAAAAAAGTTATGAAGTTCATGTAGTCTAAATGTGCAGAGTATGTAAAATTTACAGTAGGTACAGTGATGCCTGGGTCTTCACATCGATTTGACACTCTGGGGGACTCACCCAGAGCAACTTCCGGTCCTGCAAGCTCCATTCATGTTGTGTCCTGTATGTATGTGGCACTGTTTATCTGTATTTGTACTGTATTTACAGTTCTGTTACAATTGCTGACAGTATTCAGTACAATCACATGCAGAGCAGATCTGTCACCTAGGAGCAGGCTCTATGTCTACGTTTGTGTAAGGACACTATAGTGTTCACATAATGAAATTGCTCTATACCATCCATGTTTGTGTAAAGACACTATGATGCTTATTCAATGAAATCACCTCATATCATCCACATTTGTGTAAGGACACTATATTGCTCATACAATGAAGTCACTAACAATGCATTTCTCCAGATGCAGGCCAGTACTAAATTGTGTCCAGCCTATAAGATGTACTCAGCAAATATTAGCTACCACCATCTTCTTAACTCAAAGCTCTGAGTGAAGCCAAGTTTCAGAGCATTAGGATTGTAGGGGATGGAAATTATCTCAGATGTCAGACTCCTGAAGAAAATGAAGTAGTAGAAATAATTCAGAGATTATACAGTTCATGCTTTTCATTTCCTAGGCAATGAAACAGAGGCAAATGGTCAGTGATTTTTGAGAACCTGGTCCAGTGTTGTAGGCTTTAGGGTATAAATATTCTTCAATATAAAATAAAATGTATTAGTTACATTCCTCTTTCTTAAAAAAAAATACCTGATATCCACAATTGAAAAGAGGAGAGGCTTATTTGGCTCCTAGTTTTTAGTGGGTTCAACCTATGGTCCCCTAGTTCCATGGCAGAAACAGCATGGCGGAAGGGCCTGGTGGAAGAAAGCTGCTTACTTTATGGCAGGCGGGAAGCAGACAGAGAAGGGAGGAGCTGAAGACAAGAATACACACTTCCAGATCCTACCTGTTTCTTCCGACTGGGCCTCACCTCCAAACAAATGAGGCTCTTGGGGAACATTTTAGACCTAAACCATAACATATTCCTAACAGGATTTTCTATTTTCCTTGCAGGTCCATCTATGGTATGATTTCGTCAAGCATATTTTCTCTTCTGGACACAAAATTTTGCTATGAATAACTATATTATGAGAAAATAGCATAATTTTCTGGAGAAAATGGAAATCAGTGGACCCTAAAGAAACAAAGTTAAATCTACTTAATTTGCCTGTGACTTACAGAGATTCTGTGAAATTAGACAAAGCCATATCCTGTCAGTAGTTGAAAGACTATAATATTTTTGTCTGTATAATATTTGGGTCTCATATTTTTCTTGTGATAAGAATTATAAAATTGATTTTTTAAAATTTAGGAGTCTGTTTAGCCATCAATTATTAAAACTTGACATTAGTAATCTATTTCACTAAGACAGTAATACTGAGATGGGTTTTTAGAATTTTTTTAATACAAATACTTCTTATTGACTGTTTAAAGATCTTAGAGTATCCTGGTGTGGTGGTGCACTCTTGTAATTCTAGTAGTCTGGGAGGCTGAGCCAGGAAGTTTGTAAATTTGAGCCCTACCTGAGCAGCTTACCAAGACCCTATCTCAAAATAAAAAAATAAAAAATGGTCTGGGGATAAAGCTCAGTGCGAAGACCACAGGTTCAATCCCAAGTACAATTCAAAATAAGTTGATTTTGTTTTAATTAGTAAAGTGCATGCTGTATTTGAAGCAGAACCAGTTTATAACCAGTTAACTTCTAAAAGGAAAATGCTAGAATTAGAAAACTCTGGGGCTAATCTTTTCTAGAAATTATACATAAACCTGTAAAATAAACAGGGAGATTTCCCTCTAAACACAGGAAGGAAGGGTAGAAGGAAGGAGGACTAGAAAAATGGAGGGAGGCAGTTTAGCCTCAGGCTTCACTAGCTCAAGCACCAGTGGGCACGTCCACATCCAGGGAAGGAACTGACTTTCTAGTCTGTTGGTAGCGAGCAAGAGCATGATTTTGCTCTGAACAAAAAAAAAAAAAAAAGGAAAGAGTTATTTAACCCGTTTGTTCACACTGATTGAACAGTTGTTCATTTATAGTGGAAGCTTATAACAAGCATTTCTGATCTTTATTTTTTGTGCCAGGGACAACTTTGGTAGCCAGAAAATATCCATCCTGAAAATAATGAGTTTTTTGCATATTTTTAACTGTGTAAAAAAAAACCAGGTTTCTTCTTTAAAATAATTTTAGGATCACACAAAGTTGCAAAAATACATACAAGAATTTCTATGTATCTCTTCAGTGGCTCTCCCCATTGTTAATATCTCCACTACAAAAACAAGGATATTGACATTAAACAAAGCTTTAAACAGATTTCTTTGGTTATATATGTACTCATATGACATGTATGTACATGTAAGCGTAACTCTGTGCAATTTTATCCAATATGTGGCTTTATGTAACAATGACTATAATGAGATAAAAAGCTATTCCATTGGCTGAGGCTTCCTTGTGTTAACCCTTTTTGGCTACATATTCCCCAAATCCCTAATTTTTGGAAAGCACAATCTGTTCTTTATTTCCATAATTTTTAATTTCACAAATGTTAAATAAATGGTATCAGACATTATGTGACCTTTTCAAAATGCATTTTCTTATTAGCTACAGCAATTAGACAAGAGAAAGAAATAAAAGGAATAAAGATAGGAAAGGAAGAGGATAAACTGCCATTATTTGCTGATGATATGATACTTTACATTGAAGACCCAAAAAACTCCACCAAAAGACTTCTAGACTTAATTGACAGATACAGCAGAGTAGCTGAATACAAGGTAAACACTCAAAAATCAATAGCCTTTTTGTACACAAATAACAGAATCACTCAGAGAGAAATTATTGAAACAATCCCTTTCACAATACCATCCAAAAAAAGTGAAGTATCTAGGAATCAGTCTAACAAAGGAAGCAAAAGACCTCTACATTGAGAACTATAACACTCTGAAAAAAGAGATTGAAGAGGATTTAAGAAAATGGAAAGACATCCCTTGTTCCTGGGTAGGAAGAACAAATATAGTGAAAATGGCCATACTTCCAAAACTTCTATACAGATTTAGTGCAATCCCAATTGAAATCCCAACAGTATACTTCACAGAACTAGAGAAAATAATCCAAAAATTCATTTGGAACCAGAAGAGACCTAGAAGAGTAAAACCCATTCTAGGCAACAGAGACATGGCAGGGGGTATCACAATCCCCAACTTGAAACTATACTATAAAGTCACTGTGATAAAAACAGCATGGTTCTGTCAAAGAAATAGTCCCAAGGATCAGTGGAATAGACTAGAAGATACAGAAACAACTCCAGACACATTCAGTTACCTCATCTTTGACAAAGGAACCAACCATCCTCACTGGAGGAAAGATAGCCTCTTTAATAAGTGGTGTTGGAAAAACTGGATTTCAACTTGCCAAAGATTAAACTAGACCCCTATCTTTCACCAAGCTCTAAACTAAAATCAAAGTGGATTAAAGATCTAAATATTAAAACAGAAACACTAAACTTGTTGGAAGATAAGTTAGGTAGAACTCTTGAAGACACTGGCATAGGATAAAACTTTATGAACAATCCTCAGTAGCACGGGAACTAGCACAAAGAATCAACAACTGTTACCTCATCTTATTAAAAAGCTTCTGCACTACAAGAGAAACCACCAACAGAGCTAAGAGACAACCTACAATGTGGAAAAAATTTTTAGCAGCTGTAACTCAGACAAAGGTCTACTATCTAGAATATATAAAGAACTCAAAAAAGTCAGACCCCCAAATATAAGACCCAATTCAAAAATGGGCATCTGAAATGAACAGACATTTCTCAGACAAAGAAGCAAAAGCAGCAAATAAACATACGAAAAATTGTTTAACATCACTGGTCATTCGAGAGATGCAGATGAAAACAATGCTGAGATTCCACCTCACCTCAGTAAGAATGGCTGCTATCAAGAAATCAACCAATAACAAATGCTAGCAGGGTTGTGGGGAGAAAGGAACCCTTCTTCATTGTTCATGGGAGTGCAAACTGGTGCAACCACTGTGGAAATCCATATGGAGATACCTCAAACAACTAGGATTGGAAGTCCCATTTGACCCAGTTATCCCTCTGCTGGATATCTTCCCAAAATAATTAAAAGAATAATATCACAGTGATATATGCTCACTCATGTTTACAGTGGCACAGTTTGTAATAGCTAAAACTTGGAAACAGCTCAATTGCCCATCAACTGGAGATTGGATAAAGAAGATTTTTTTTTAAATAAAATGCAGTACTACTCAGCCATGAAGAACGAGAAACTAGAGACATTTATAGCTAAGTGGATGCACATTGAGGCCATACTCTTAAGTGAAATAAATAGGACACACATGTGTAAATACCAAGCAGTTTCTCTGGTGTGAAAAACTAAAAGTGTAAATAAGGATCAAAATGAATAATTGATATTGTGAAATAGGAAGAAAAGGTCTACAGGATTAGGAGAAGTGGGAGGGGTAGAGGGAAAGAAAAGAAAGGAAAAGAAAAAATACGAGAAAAAGAAAATAATAGAAACAAAGTCTTTGTAAATAGGAAAGGGTGGAGGGGGTGAAGGGTGGGAGGGGAATGGGGAAAAAATAAGAACAAAGATACATCATGTAAAGGTACAAGATCCCAATGATGAATGTAACTGTACTGTATACCTAAAATGTACCAATAAGCTTAATGAAAACTTTCTAAAAATGCATTTTCTTTTCATTCCATGGAATCCCCTTGAGGTTGTACATTTCAATAGTTCATTCCTCTTTGTCCCTGAATGGTAACCCATGAAATGAATGAGTCACAGTTTGTTTCACCATCCTCCTTTTTGTGGACATCTGAGTTGCATCCACCTTTCAGCTTTTAAAAACAAAGACACTGTGAACATCTATGCACAGATTTTTATGTGAACACAGCTTTTCATTTCTCTAAGACAAATGCCTAAAAGCACAATTGCTAAGTAGAGGAAGTCCATGTTTAATTATATAAGAAATTGCTCGATTATTTTCAGACTAGTTGAACAATGTATCTTTCCACCCACAATGAGTAATCTAGCTTCTCCTCCTCACCAGCATTAGGGGTTATCACTAATTTCTGTCAGTCATTTTGACAGTGTGTAATGAGAGCACACTTTGGTTTTAATTTGCATTTCCCTTATTGCTAATGATTTTGAGCATCTTTCCTGGTACGAGTTTGTCATCTGTATATACTCTTTGGTGAAATTTCTTGACATGAACTTTATGCATTTTCCTTTTAAATTATTGGGTTTTGAGAACATTTTATATATTCTAGATACAAGTTCTTTGACAGACCTTTAATTTACAGATGTTTTTTCCCAGTTTGCAGCTGTCTTTTTCTCTTCCTAACAGGTTCACAGAACAAAGATTTTTAATTTTCATGAGATTCACTTTATCAATTTTCCCTTTTATAGATTATGTTTTTGTATTATTTCTAGGAATCCCTTTCTTATGCCTAGCTCTTGAATTTTTTCCTAAACCTTATAGTTTTAGATTTTACATTTAAATCTGTCATCCATTTTTAATTAATTTTAAATATGGCTATCTGAAAAACTATCTTTGAAAGCATAAAATGCGTAGTATTAGAAACAGAGCCAATCTCATTGAAATATACTTAATTATTCTAAAATGTCTTATGGCATTTAAACATGTTAATATCTAACAATATGATAAATAACTACCAATTCAAAAAGTAATGAGTATAAAACCTATTTCAAAATATGTGTAGTAACTAAAATTTTATGAAACTGTGTGTGATTTTGTTGGTCCACACTACTGGCCACACTACTCTGCTTAGTTGCCTACATTAATAACCAAAATAAATTCTAATGTTCTGACAGGTATTATTGAAAATGAAGATGCAATTTCTTTTGTCCATCCAACTTCAGGGTCTCAGGTTAAGAATCTCTGATTAAGAAGAAGAAATGAATTTATTCCATATAGTTCTAGAGATAATGGGAAATCTAGGATCAACTAATAAATACTATACTACATATCACTATATGATTTATATTTCAGTGTAAATCATAAGGGAGCACTAAATAATTAGCTGTCTGTAAATGCTCTTTTGCTGCCTATAAGGAAATGCATTATCCAGAGAATTCTCCAATAGCCTACTAGGCTTCACCGGAAACACACTGGGGAGGACAACAATGACAATGGCTAAGAACCCTTCACGAGCCAAGGAGTTTCATTTTGGAGAGAAAGGGTGTTGTAGTTCTAGACGGTTTTCTTGAAACACCTAACCTTCACCAGATCAATGGGAAGATAACTGCCCATGCTAGTTTTGAGGCACCCAGTCAAACAGATGTTTGGCTGTAAATTTTTTCTCCTGGTTTTCTAAAGTATTTAATAGATTGCTGACTGGTCACTACCAGGGAACTGTGTGATTTTCATTATTACATGTAAATTAATCTACTGAAAGAAGAAAGCACAAGCATTTAGTCGCACAAGGTTGTCCTACTTTGACAGCATTTTAGTTATGAGTTCAAGAGTAATTACTGAAATAAATCATCAATAGGTGGTGGTGATATTGATTTTGTGTCAGCACCTGAGTAAACTATAACCCAGCCTTGGAGTAGAGCCATGTTCATTGTCTTTTGTGCTTTATTTTCAAAATGCTGTCCAAAAACAAGGCTTTTTAGCTTCCACATGAAATTGCCTACTGAGGTGCTTTTCCCAGGAAACCTTCTTGCCCACATCACCTCTCCCTCCCAGCTCTCACCCTGAACACTCTCCCTGGACCATTTTACCATGCTCTCTTAACTGGTGTGAAATGCTAATACGGATTGCTGTGATTTTCCGGCAAAGCAGAAGAAAAATGTGATTACTGGTCAGAGGGTTTCATATTAGCACTTGCTTCTGCTAATTTAAAAATAGGTTGGACTGCAGGAAAACCAATTTCTTCCCTTAACATTAGTTTCTTCTGCTGTTCTTTGTTTAATAAATATCCTCTGGGCCCAAACTAATGTGAATAGGGGAAAGAGAACTCGACTGTGATTCTATTAAATGAAAACTCAAAATCTATCTGGATTTAACATTTTTGAAGACCACCTTAAACTTGATCTTCAAACTAAAAAAAAACAACTTCTATGGTTTTATGTATTTTTAAAATTTATTTGGCTGGCTGGGTCAGATAGGAAATCTTTTTTGATGTTCTGATTTTATTAAAGGTGACTCAGGTAACACTGAATGGCAGGGCACTAAATCAGAATAATCTAACCTTAAATAAACTCAGATTAAATAGTTTTCATTTCATACCAAGAAATGCTCCTTTGGCTGATAACAAAAGGCAGGTAATGAAGCAGAACACAAAACAACCAAAGCTTCTACATTTTAGAAGTACAAATCTCCATCTCACTTTATGTTGTCTCTTAAATGTTGAAGAGGACGAGCTATGTATTTATTCCAGAAAAATAACTTCTCAGTTTTTAATTGTGCTACATATTTGAATAAATATTTCTGGGTTTTCCAGTTCAAAATACAGACTCCTAATTTTAGACTATTATTTTGTGTATACATGTGTGTTTTGGTGATTCATATGTATAAACAAAGCCCTCTCTTTCCCAGCTCTGTCCCCTAATTCATGGCCAGTCAGCAGCCATGCATTCTACATATTTATTTTTTTAATTTCTATTTTTATTACTACATGTTTGCAGTACATAATGATTACATTCTACTTGAGGGGTTGGCATATATATATATAAAACATTTTATATATAATGTTATATATACATATAGCATTATATATATAAAACATTATATATATGTACATATATAAAACATCCTAATTCTTTTTTCATCCCCTTCCCTCTCCTCTATCCATCCTTTCTCTATTTCATCATGCATTTCTTTCTGCTCATTTCCAAGCTTTTTCAGAGTATCAAAGACAGCTTAGCCTGAATTTTAATAACTAAACATTATAACTATACCACTTCATATTTTACCAAATCATTATTGGCTCACTTGAAAGAAGTACCACTTCCTGTATTTTACTGGTAAGGTAGCTGAGCTTCTCATATATAAGTAAACAATATGCTCAGGATCAGACATTGCTTAAACAGCAGGCCTATTTCTTGTTTCCTACTTCATAGTTTTCACTCATACACTACTATAGATAAACCACTTTTGTATTACAAATATTTTCCAGATTTCTTCAAGTCTCTTATCCTTCCTATTGAGTTCTCTTTCTCCTGTCGAAAGCAGGTACCCTCTGCTCCAACTCCAATCTTTGTGCTTGGGCTGCCAGGACCGTACCGGGTTCTCACAGATAAACTCCTTACAGACAGCTTTTGCAGTTTCGGACCCCTGCCTAGAAGAATTCTGTAAGAATTCCTTTGAAATAAACTTCCTACAGAATTGTACTTAAAAAGATTTTATATGTTTCAACCCAGCACTAAGTGATCATTCAAAATATGTTTGTAGAATGAATCAGTGAATATACATTTGGAAGTCTCTGACATGCCATCAAAACATTTCCAATTCTTCTCCAGGGATGTCAGGCTAATGTAAATGTGAGCGGAAAACTCAGCAAATGTCAACAGGCTATAAATAATCACTTGGTCTATCAGTGCAGAGAATTTACATATACAGACATTTCCTTTGATGAATGCTAAAGCTCATAATGAAAAGGAACACATATTTTGAAAAATTAAACATCAGAACTAATACAGTGAAAAACCATGGGCTTTGTATCAAAGGCCTGGCTCCCCATCTCAGCTCTGCCACTTTCATTAGATAAGTTATTGAATATTTCTGCACTTTAGCTTCCTCACTTTAAAACAGGGTTCATTATTTCCCTCATTCGATTATTGTGAGGATCATATGAAATAATGTTGGCCAAGTGCCTTTGAACACAGAATGGGCACTTTGTTCACTTCTAACCAACCTTGTTTCTTGAAAATCATGAGGGCAACATTCAAGTTTTACTTTTTAAGAATTGACAAGCCCCTAAATTGCTTCAGATATGAAATTTTCTACATGCAGATTGCAAATTTGGAAACTTAAAAAAATTCTTTTAAAGATTTATTTGGGAAACAGATGCCTCTTAAATTTGGATCTGTCAGAAACAGGCCTCTGTCCACTTAGAATCCTCTGACATATGTTCGTTCATCCTAAATAAATAAATCCTAAGTGCAGCTTTTGAGACCATGAAAAGTAAGAATAATACGTGGTCCCTTCAATCAGAAGTTCATGTAGGGGAGTTGGAGGGAACATATGTGAACATTCAAATACACTACCAATCAGACAATCAGTTGTGTGGATGAAAGAGACGGGTGGGAGAGAGCTCACAAATGAAGCTGTATGATTGGGAAAATTGCCAGTGGAGTTGCAGAGTTTATAACATTTCAACTAGTCTAGAAGTTCATTTAAATTTTTTCATCTGAGTAAAAATGTTAGCGGTAAACACCCAACTGTGTGATTTAGTCCAAGCTCCACAATGGCCTTGACTTTGCCCCAAAATACTCAGTAGTTGCCCTGACTCTTGCATGTGCTTAGTCTTCTTCTGTAGCCTCATTGGCCTGGATCACATCTCCACTGTGGCACACCTATGACCCACAAGTCCTAGTTTAAGAAGATTTACTCTTCAACCCTGATCCTATATACATCTCAACACCCTATCTTCTATTCCTGGTGTATATCAACTCAGAGATATATACATCTAAGGTTGGGGAGGTCCCTTTCCTGGAGGGTCAGGTTGACTGAACGTAAGAAAATGGTGTCAAGGGACAAAAAATTGATAACTGACATTTATTGCTTAATGATAACACTAGAGACAATAGTAATAGTAACAGGAGGAGCAGACTATGTTAGGCAATATTCTATGGACATTTATATTCTCTTTAAATTCTTACAACACCATCAGATGGATATTATTTACCAGTTTTATAGATGAGAAAGCCTGGACCACAGATAAGACCAGGGATTGAACACAAAAGTCTGTCTATCTGATTCCAAGTCCCATGCACTAGGTCTTAACCATGATATGTTCTGCTTCCAGGTTCTTTTCCACTCTCCAATTATCCACTCCATATTTTTATTTTATGATATTAGTCAGAACAGCCCAGTGCGAAGTTCACACATATGTCTTTCTCAATAGTTCCCTGATTTTAAATTCTTCTATTCCACACTTATCAAAATGTATTGGTATAGGGCTTCCAGTCACTCAAATTTCCTCTCAAAATTCCTCTGTTCTTGAGGATCCTAAATTCTTTTCTGATCTATTGAGTAACACAAGCACTGGACACACAAGCTCCTTTTACACTATACATATTTTGATAATTAAATACTCCATATTGAGCATGGACTATCACACTGCAAACATCTTGGGGCAGTGACTGGGAAAAAGAGAAGAAAGAAGGAAGGCACTTCGCTCCGAGGCCTAGCAGTGCTGTTCCCCTGATTCCTCTGATGATAGTCTGATTTGCTTCCGTGCAGAGCCTTGTTGACTAAGCAGTTGAATCTATTAGCATTTAGTACTCAGAGTGGTATAGTACTGTACTTGAAATGCTTTAAAGCACATTTAACAGAAAAACTTGTCTCAAACGGTTGGGCTTATAAAACAGGAAAACCTAGAGGTAAGCATAACTCTGAGTCAGCTCCTCAGTGATAGTGCCAAGGAGCCAGTGGCTTCCTATGTTTCTACTCTGTTTTCCATAGAGTCAGCTTCTTCCTAAAGCTGGCTTCCATTATAGAGGCCATGGTGGTTATGGCAGTTCCAAGTATCATAGTCGCACAGTCTCAAAGAGGACAGAAAAATGTTCTTTAGCACCTTCTTCAGAGTATAGTGTATTTCAACTCATATTTTGCTGACATGAATTGGGTCATATGCCCTTTCTGAAACCATTTCTGTCCAGATTGGCAAGAGGAACGCTAGGAGCTGATTGGTTCATGCCTGGTTTACCCGAACCATTTACCATAGTAATAAGAATGGGGCTTTTCTGACAGGTTTAGACTAGCACATTCCCACTCCTTAGCCGAGGAGAATGTTGTCTTATCCTAGAAGCCATGAGCTTAGAAAGGAGTTAGAGGGAGTGGATACTAAGTAGATCACCAACAACCAAGAGACCCCTTTACATCTTAGGAAATAAACACAAGAATGTGAGAAAATGATTACTGAATCAATACTATTGGAAAGTGAAATAGGAGACTATCTCTAAGATGAGCATATTAAAACTCTCAATATGTCTTATCAACGTATTGTTTGCAACATATGTTTTTCACATTTTTGGTCCAATTCTCTCAAGTTTCTTAGGGAAATAAATTCCTGGGGCTTCTCTCTCTCTCTCTCTCTCTCTCTCTCTCTCTCTCTCTCTCTCTCTCTCTCGATTCTTCCTGGCAACGACCAACAATGCCATTATTAACAAAGGAGAATTTTCATACAAATTCCATTTTTGGTTTGAAAGCATTAACATTCACTCATTTGACAAATATATTGAGCACATCATATGTACATGATATTGTGCTAGGGTCATGGGAGAGAGATGGAAAAGATACAGTGACTGAGTTTAAAGATTTTATAATCTATTAAAGTTTGCAGATTGTGATTTTTAATATAATCAAATAAATCATAAATTAGATTGGCATATTTCTTAATATAAGTACAAAGAACTCTAAAATCTCAGAAGTGGACATAATTTCTGGCTCTTTTCATTAGACATGAAAAATTTGGGATGGTCAACTTTTTGAATCCGCATACTAACCAATTTAAAACTGGACATATTACAGTCATTGGGAAATGAGATAGTCTTCTGTAGCTGAGGGGACTAGACTAATGAGAAACTGTGAATTTATTCTGCTTGGAGGAGGATTATATGAAGTAGTCACATTGAGTGAGTATATAAGGCTCCAAGCAAGGAAATAGAAACTACTCTTTGTATTTAAAAAAGAGTGATTGTGAACCAAAGACTTGTTTACCCAGGCAATGGAAGAGCAGAGAAGCTTAGCAAAGATAGTCCAGCAACCAGCAGATAAACAGAGCAGGAAACTCCTGTTTACCTTTAGCAGAGAGGGTCAAAGCTTGAAAGTGTTAGTCAGCTTTCTGTCACTATACTGAAATATCTGAGGGAATTAATTTATGAAGGGAAAGGGTTTATTTTGGCAAATAGTTCTAGAAGTTCCAGGCAAAATTCCAGTGGCCTGATGTCTTTGTACCTCTGACAAGGGCATCATATCCTAACTAGAGCACACAGTGGAGCAAAATGATTCCATCACAAGCCAAGAAGCAAAAACAGAGGAGCACACAGGGTCCCCCAATCCTCTTTAGGACAGACCCCCAGTGATCTAAGGATCCCACAGCCATCTCATAAATGCTCCACAACTTCCCAGTAGTGCCACCCTGGGGACAAAGCCTGTAATACATGGACCTTCAGGGGACGTGGACCATCCAAACTACAGAATGAGGTAACAGAGGCCAGAGGCCTTGGCTACCCAGCACAATCTGGAAACTTCAAGGACCTATGTAGAAAGCACAGGAGTCAAGATTGAGTGGCAGAGAGTGAGCCAGATCCATCCTCCTTCTGCAGCCCCCTCCAGAGTGTCCTTTCATGGAAACAGCCCTGTAGGAGGCAGGGCTGCTGGGCATATCTGGGAAGCAGAGCACAGAAAAGTGGAGGAGGTGAGGAAGGGTTCGGAGAGTAGCCAGATGCAGCAATGGCACAGTAGGAAAATGCAAAGCCATAAAATCAAGCCTCTGCTGTGGCACCTTCTGTAACAGTTGATGAGTGCTGCCTGGCGAATCTGAAGAGGCAGAAGGCAGAGATGGATCGTCATGCCCGGAGGGTGCATGTGTGGACTACAGTGAAGTAAGATGAGCTGGAGAAAATCTTTCCTCAAGAACTGTTTAAATGAAACCAAAACAGAGCCAGTGGATGAGAGGAAGGATGTCACTAGTGGAGAGGCTGCACTTGGAGCCCAGAGCCTAACAGTTTCTCTAAGAAACCAAATGAGGAAAATGATGCAAACAGAATGGTCTTCCACACTTCTATGGACTTCCTATTGCAAGGTTGACTCTCGTTTTTCATTCCTGTGTCAAAACATAACAGCATGATCCCCAGTTCTGACAAAACAAAATGAAACAAAACAAAACAAATGTAACAGCACATACTATATATATTTAACTACATATTTAAGGCATCCAGGTTAGGTAGTTTCCATGCAAGCATTTCTCCTTAAGTCAAACCAATGACTCCATTTTTTCTTGAGGACAGAATCTCAGCTCTTAAAAAACAGCTTTCCTAGCATGGCAAGATGGCACAAGTCTTTAAATACAGCTGGAATATCAAGCACAATCGCAAAGGCCACACTGTGTTGTGTAATTCTGGTCATATTTCATAAAAATGGATACTATAAATACAGCCGTGAGAATGTAATAGGATGAGAGCATATACTGCAACACCTAGAAGATAACCTGAGGGAATACAAATGAGTTTGCGGCTCAAGGTCCAAACCTCAACAACTTAGCAGCTGTGTGCCTTCCCAGGCCTTCCTCCTTTAATCCCTCAGGCTCTTGTATTTCTTATCACTCTAGTGACTTTGAGTCTCAACCCAAAGATTAATCTATTTCAACAGATTCTTTCAAATGACTACACTTGCTATAATCTCTTTAGAGAAGATGAATGCTGCTTCAAAACAATAACACTGCTCTTGGGGATGATTATAACTACCTATTAATAGATCAGTTGTATGACTGACTACAACACCTAACTCTCCTCCATGTCAGTAAAACAAAGAGGAGAGAGTTCAATATATACTTCATATACTATAACTCACATGAAATAAAACTCCTATTTATTCATCTCTTTCAATAGCATGCATTTGTAAATTGTCTGCTCTCTGGTTTAAAAATTATTTTAAACTTTTACACTACTACCCAGAAATATAAATGTGTGTATTAATATTGTAGACTAGGACTCAGCTTCTGATAATACAAGGGAAATTTAACTAGCTTATAAATGTTAAAATGTAAAAGCAAAGGAAGTCTTGCTATTTATCTTCTCTGCAATATTCAGACATTCATGAAATTGAAAGTTAATGTACCAGGGACTTTCATTATCTGACCCATTCCATACTATCTATTAGATTCTCAAAGCACTGGAGACAGAGGACCAATATGTCACCAACACAGGACTGGAAAGGTCACAAAAACGAAGCATCAATAAAGCACTTCTGAATTAAATTTCACAGTGCTCAGCAGAAAATATGTTCCATGGACTAAGAATATTTGTAAGAATGGGACTGATAGCTAGATATAATTTAAAGGAAACACAAACATATTTCCTGATTTTAAAAATTATGTCAAACTATGTTTATATACACGAAAAAGGTACAACTTTAGATGCCTAACAAGGGGGGGAAACACATCACTGGAACAACAAGTTTAATATTACAGAATTTACTAGCAAATGATATTGACTTTGTTAAACTACTCTTTAAGTTTTTAATATAATACCACATAAGGCTTGTTAAATCAATGTGGTTTTGATACCTTTCCATAAATCACACTATGATGTATAATTTAGTCTTTGTCATGGTTTTTGCTGTTTTTACTGCCTAAATCATGTAATTTTAATTCATTCAATAAAAATTAATCTTCCAAAATCCATGATTTCTTTTAGCTTTTCAACTTTGGAATTATTCTGAATATTTGATTACACAAGAAGCATACTTTTGAGATTTGCTGTCAACATTTTAATTAGAAGTCAGCATCATGCAGTAAGTATAAAATGAGGCAGTCCTATAAATTAGCTGCAGAGACAGAAAAAGGTATAAAGGGATGAAGAGCAATGCAGATGTCTGAGTAGCCAATGGGTGTACAAAGAAAGATGCAAGATGTCTCAAAAGGAACAACTACCAGGGCCTGACCAGGGATGGATTGTGACCCAGTGGTTTTCAATTGATGTGATTTCAATTTCAAAGGATTCGAAGGGCTGGCATTGAATTGTTCTTTTTATTAATCAAATTAAAGATAGCAATTACTTTATTTACTTTAAGTAAATTTAAGTAATTACAAATTACTTTATTTCTACAAAGGATATTCTAACATTAAAAATTTGAGAGAATATTATTTGAGAATAAAAATATCAAATAACTTGTGCTTAGCGGATAGTTTCTTATGTTATTATCAAGTCTCCTTTTATTTTGGAGGAAATACGGATTTGGCTGCCTTTAATTATTTTTGAGTGTTAGAGGTGTCCTGCAACATAGAAATGATATGAGACTATATTCCTGGCCACAGGAAGTTATAGTCCAGAGGCAAAAGTAGCACATACTGGTGTGATTAGGTAGCAAAAAGTATTAACTATGCAGAAGGCTAATTACAAAAGCACTTAGAATGAGTGGTGAGAGAGCTGAGGTATTCAGTCTGGGATGGGGTGGGACTGAGTTAGAGAGAAGGAGGGAAGGGTCATTTAAGCAGATGGGAGATGTGCAGGGGATGGGAACTGGAAAGAACAGAGATGATGAATGGGTTGAGTCATCAGGAGATGAGGCATACTGCAAGGAGAGTTTTATGTTGTGGAATATTAGGGGAGTTCTCCAAATGCATTTTTGTCAGGAAAATAAATTGGAGTTAAGTATACATAAAAAGACAGGGATATCTACCTTTTTATATATAGCTCGATCAATAAAAAGAGACAAATATCAGTTTAGGCAACTATACAAGGAAATTTGAATATGCATACTCATTCTTATTCCTTACATCGGAAAAGAAAATTCAGTAAATATTAAACTCAAAAAGAAAACTCTTAGAAAAAGAATAAAATTAAATATGCTTTTATATCTAAAATATTTTTATAAATCCTACATGTATTTATTACCAATTATACCTTTTGTCACATCTATTGTTTTTCTTCTCTTTTTACAAGTGAATCATTTTCTCTTTTCCTTGTCTTTGTTAGCATATCACACAATTCAACCTAAAATATATTAGTATTAGGATACTGTTTTGACAGTGGAGATTTCACTACAATATAATTGTTTTAAAACCTAGAATATAACTTTTTGAAAAAAAGTACTATAAACCATTTTCTGGAGATTTTAATTAAAAAGAGACTACTATCATGATTGTTAGAAATAAAGGAAGAAATATCCAGATATTACTCAAAAAGAAGAGTCTTGCTTTCTTCCTCTTAATAGTCCAAATGTCACTGGGGTGTGCGAGTCCTCAAACATTTTGGTCCATTGAATTAAAAAAGAAAAAACAAAACAAAAGAAATCAGCTGGCAAACAGTATATGCATTCAATAATCGCTACCCTAAGTGATGTCCATTCCTTTCATGATCACCTATACATAGCTGCTTATAAATATTGTGAAATATCTGCCAGTTTTCTCCTAACTAGTCTGTGGAATGAAGATCCCGTAGACATAGCTGCTTATAAATATTGTGAAATATCTGCCAGTTTTCTCCTAACTAGTCTGTGGAATGAAGATCCCGTAGACATTTTAAAAAATAACTCTTTCTTTCTTAGAACACAGGGCAGCTACACTTCCCAAGTCTACAGGTCTGTTTTAAATTTTAATGGAATCTGAGGATCTTGACAGAAAGGACCCCAGAGAGGACTTGTCCAGTTGACAACAGAGAATCCAATAAGTCTTTTCATTTTAAGCCTAGAGATGTTATGTTGGGAGAAAAAGAGGAAAGCAGGATCAGAGGGAATACTAATAACCTGAGCAGGGTTGGGGTGCTGAAGTCTCTTTTTTTGCTCCTCACCATTCACATACACTCAAATTTACCACTAAAAGTTCAAAATGAGTAAGTGTGGTAGTTGCATAAATGGGAAAAGACATTTGAGTTTAACAATTCGATGTATCTTTTCATTGGATGTGGCACATTGGTATATTTATTCCATAATAAATATTTTTTGCTTTATTTTTAAGACTAAAACAATCTGCATTCTTCTTCAACTTCTGTGACTTATGGTTGTTTACCTAAAGGCTAGGTGTTTTAGTCAGACCTATATATTTTTAACATTATTTCTACACCAGATCAAAAGAGGAAATTTCTTACATTTATACAGGATCCTCTATTCCTTATACATGTGCCAGAGGGTAAAGCTGTCATGTTTATAAGACATAATAACTTTATACTTAAATAATTCTCTTTTTTGTACATTGTATATTGCTTTGAGCAAAGTGCATTGAAAAGGCTAGAAGAGGTAACAATAGTAGAAAAACCCTTGGCTAGGAAGAGCCTATTTTACATGTTTTCCTGTTACTATTCTCAGTGTCTTCGTATGGTTTAATTAGATCTTCCTGACAAAACTCATTACAATAAATCCTGCCTTAGTGAAAAAATAATAAACTCAGCTCATTCATAACCTATTAAGTGCTTTTTAAATAAGGAAGTAGAATGATTTCCTTCCTGTTCTTTTCTTAAATTGAGAAGATTTAAAGGGAATGCTACAAATAGTAAAAGAGAAGCAAATGAAGGCAAGTGGTAAGCATATAAACAACATTCACCACTATACCTGTCTTTCATTCTCCACTTAATAAGATAGAAATGTAAATGGAAAGGTTTTGTTGGACAAGAGCAGAGTAGGAAAATACCTTGAAACCATGTGTATCCTTCTCCCACTCCCCATTACTTCAGTAATAAATCCAGGCTCTCATTTTTTCTCTCCTATATTAACAAATCACATCTAAACTATGATCTTGTTGACCTCACTCTTGCAAAAAATGGCTATCTACCAATTTTCCAGAGTGAGCCTTCTCAAATACGCAGACCATCACATTCCCTTGTGCTTACCACTCCTCAGTGCTGTCCCATTGCGTACAAAACAATGAACATCTTTGTGAGAGAGTATCTGCCCCTCCATTTTGTCATCTTCTTGGATCACCATCCTCATTATCCCTTTTCTTTCTTTTCTAGCATCGAACTACATCCCAATCCACTTAAAAAATATTTTTTATTTTTGAGACGGGATCTTGTTAAGTTTTCCAGGCTGGACTTGAATTTCCCATCCTCCTACTTCAGCAGCACCATTCTGGCCTTCACTCCTGTTACTTTTCATCTTCCTCTTTCTGGATTAGCCTACCATCACCCAGCTAGAACCATCTTCAGTTCCTTAGAACAAAAACCTTCCAGGCAGTTTTACACATCTGGGAACTCACTCATGCGGCTGCCTTTACCCGAAGTGTCCCCATCATGATGAACCACTAGGGTATGTTGACCTATTGATCAGTATGCACACACACATTATATAAATATGCCTTCATGCATATACATACATGTAGATATCTATATATGTGTATCAGTGT